>NC_092155.1:17482501-17620001 GCF_045791955.1 Oncorhynchus clarkii lewisi
ACTTTTTGAATGAATAGGTATGTCCAAACTTTTGACTACTTTATATATATATATATATATATATATATATATATATATATATATATGAATATATATATATACTGCAAAAACAGCCACTACTGTAATCTGACATTACTCAATCTGATATTTCTAAATTATTATTATTATTATTATAATTTTAATTATAATTTTTTTGTGTGTTTATTGTTTTGTATTGTTAGATATTACTGCACTGTTGGAGCTAGAAACATACACATTTTGCTGCACCTGCGATAACATCTGCAAAATATGCATATGTAACCGATAACATTTGATTTGATTTTGTTCACTTCCCTTTACGGTTTTGAAAGGAAATTACTGGTACATGGACATTTTTTAAACCGTCCCTAGGTGGGGTGCGTCACTTGAGTGGGTTGAGTCACTGATGTGATCTTCCTGTCTGGGTTGGCGCCCCCCCTTGGGTTGTGCCATGGCGGAGATCTTTGCGGGCTATACTCGGCCTTGTCTCAGGATGGTAAGTTGGTGGTTGAAGATATCCCTCTAGTGATGTGGGGGCTGTGCTTTGGCAAAGTGGGTGGGGTTATATCCTTCCTGTTTGGCGGGGGCGTCCTTGGATGGGGCCACAGTGTCTCCTGAGCCCTCCTGTCTCAGCCTCCAGTATTTATGCTGCAGTAGTTTATGTGTCGGGGGGCTAGGGTCAGTCTGTTAAATCTGGAGTACTTCTCCTGTCCTATTCGGTGTCCTGTGTGAATTTAAGTGTGCTCTCTCTAATTCTCTATTTCTCTCTCTCGGAGGACCTGAGCCCTAGGACCATGCCTCAGGACTACCTGACATGATTACTCCAGTTTTAACTGTTCTGCCTTATTATTATTGGACCATGCTGGTCATTTATGAACATTTGAACATCTTGGCCATGTTCTGTTATAATCTCCACCCGGCACAGCCAGAAGAGGACTGTCCACCCCACATAGCCTGGTTCCTCTCTAGGTTTCTTCCTAGGTTTTGGCCTTTCTAGGTAGTTTTTCCTAGCCACTGTGCTTCTACACCTGCATTGCTTGCTGTTTTTAGGTTTTAGGCTGGGTTTCTGTACAGCACTTTGAGATATCAGCTGATGTACGAAGGGCTATATAAATACATTTGATTTGATTTGATTAGATTTTCTAGCCCATGCCAAAGCCAATCAAATGTGTTTACATTTGTGGGGAGTTGTGAACACTTCAGGAGGAAGGAGAGAGTATTGGCATGCACCCCATGTCCATATACTTTCTAATACAACCTATTCATTGAGAAATGTCTTTGTTGGTATTTTAGGGCCATATAAAATCTGTTTAATTTTTTGCTTAATTACATTTAGTTTATTCCTAAATACTGTTTAGTTTTTCCACATTTCAGATTTTCCCTGTTTTTCATGTTTTCGCTTTCAAAATCACAATTTTTTCTAAATAGAAAAACAACAAAATTGGTTGTTATAAGTCCACAACAATGCTTTAACCACATCAGGAGACCACTTTTGAGGTCTGGGAAACATCAAAGAAATGTACCCTTTGGGTTGTAGATACCCTTTCATTCAAGAGACATGCTTGGTTAACTGTGTTTCTGTAGCACAGACGTGATTGCAGCGTTTGCTAAATAAATTGAAGCAAATAATCATGATATCATTCTGCCAGATAAGCATGGAATACTTTGTAGTTAACATTTAACTGAGAAAGTTGCATTGCAGATTTGATAAGGCCCTATTTTTCCAGTTGTCTATTGAGTTAGCTGCGCTGACAAATCGACTTCCCCTTGGGGGTTATATTGTAATATAAAAGTAATGTAATTCCTTTGTCTCACAGCCACAGAGTCAGTCTGTGTAGATGCATCCAATTCCCTCCTTTTCTAATATGGCCTGTATCCCACGCACACACACAAACAGACCAGAGAAAATGATGGATGATAAAGAATGGAAGCACGCACAGACAGACAGACAGACAGACAGACAGACAGACAGACAGACAGACCCAAACAGCATCCCTGGTGACAGATAAATAACCATAACTCTCTATGGTGCTCTAAGTCTATGTATCAGAGGGAGAGTGTCGTATTGTAGGGCTGTAGGAGAGATGACATATAGCTATTTAGGAGCTTGTCAGATAGTGATATCGAGTAGTGTATTAGTCACTGACCCAGGAGAGGGTGTAGGGTGGGGCGTCATGCATGCACGCACACACACACACGCACGCACGCACGCACGCACGCACGCACGCACGCACACACACACGCTGGGCCCAGTGGGAAGGTTACCTCTACACTCACACAGACATCTCCCAGCACTTCATTACATCTTCAAAGGAATCTTACCCCCCCCCCCCATACACACACACACACACTTACTTACACGCACGCATGCACGCACACACACACAAACACACATCCACCCATGTGCACACACTGCAAAAAAGCCAACTTAACCAATTGCTTAATGAGCATTATTCTGTGAGTTGGGTGGACTTCAAAAGGACAAACAATTTTGCTCACAGTGAGCTGAATGTATAAAATCTTGTTGAGTTGAATTACAAATGAATGTTTGCTTTTGGAAGGCAACACTGTATGTTGGTTTAATGACTTTTTATTGATAGGGGGCAGTATTTTGATGTCCGGATGAAAAGCGTGCCCAAAGGAAACTGCCTGTTACTTAGGCCCAGAAGCTAGGATATGCATATATGTGGTAGATTTGGATAGGAAACACTCTAAAGTTTCTACAACTGTTACAATGATGTCTGTGAGTATAACAGAACTGATATGGCAGGCGAAACCCAGAGGACAAACCATCCCTCCCAAAATATTTCAGTTTACTACTATTTTCAATGGCTAGTACTAGTACTAGCTAGTACTAATGGCTAGTACTAATTATAAGGCCAAGTCCTCCCAGATTGCAGTTGCTAGGGCTTTCACTAGATGTCAACAGTCTTTAGAAAGAGTTTCAGGCTGGTTTTTGGAAAAATGACCCAGACATTGTTTTATTTTTTCTCCAAGCGCATGGTCCAAAAAAATAGCGCGTTCTTACTTATTTATCTCTGGTAATGAACATACTATTCTCCGTCTTAAATGTTATTGTTTATTTGCGTATTAGAATACCTAAGGTTTGATTATAAACGTTGTTTGACTTGTTTGGATAAGTTTATTTGTAACATTTGGGATTCATTTTGTGTGCATTTTGATGGAGGGAAACTGAATGGATTATTGACTGAAGCACGCCAGCTAAACTGAATTTTTATGGATGTAAAGAAGGACATTATTGAACAAAAGGACCATTTGTGATGTAACTGGGACCTTTTGGAGTGCAAACAGAAGAAGATAAAGGTAAGGCATTTTTTACATCGCTATTTCTGACTTTCGTGTCATACCTGCCTGTTTGAAATATGTTTTTCATGTGTTTGTATGCGGGGCGCTGTCCTCAGATAATCGCATGGTTTGCTTTCGCCATAAAGCCTTTTTGAAATCTGACATGGCGGCTGGATTAACAAAAAATTAAGCTTTATTTTGATGTATTACACTTGTGATTTTTATGAAAATTAAATATTTATAGATATTTAATTTGAATTTGGCACTCTGCAATTTCACTGGATGTTGTCGAGGTGTCCTGCTAGCGGCACGCCTTTCCCAAACTCACAATCCTATTGCAGCTGGTTGCCTTACAATTGAACGTTGAATTAAACTCTGCTCAAAGTGAGCTTAATTTGAACAAGCTTGTTGAGTAGAATTACAAATGTACCACACCAATAATTATCATATTTCCCAACATGCTCTATTGCAGGTTGATTTTCAGAATTGTTTGTTTCATACCTGTGTTTGTGTGTGTACTTTGATTGGTTGATTTAATGTTATGCCAAACAAACATAAATAAAATACATTTTCCTGAACTAATCCAATCTGTTTGTAGTGCACCTGTTTTGTGCACCTGTTACTAAATGACTGTTCCAGTTTATATGAAGTAGGGTAGTCTCAACCATCAATATAACCTACCCTGGCAGTCATTCTCAATGCAGGTTGCAGGGGGATTAAAAAGTTCCAATTGTTGGATGATTTTTGGAACTCCAGCATAATGTGACTTGCAGGCTTGTTGTGGCCTGTAAACTAGGCTTTATGCTAGACAGTATGTAATGTACTGTCAGAGTTTAATTTTACACTGGGAAATATGCAAATAAGGTAGAATCAATTCTCAAGTTGAATTGTATGTTCACTCATCTTAAAATGAAAAGTTAAGTGAACATACAATTCGACATATTGAGTAAACTCACAATCCTATTGCAGCTGGTTGCACACACACACACACACACACACACACACACACACACACACACACACACACACACACACACACACACACACACACACACACACACACACACACACACACACACACACACACACACACAGAGTCTGGCTTTATTACTAGTCTAAATGGGATGAGGTTATAGCAGTGTGATGTTCACACACTACCAAGGTCATGGATGGACTGTACAGTATAAAGATAATAAATACTGTTATCTGATCAGTAAGATGCTTAAACACTATACTAAAACCAGTGTGAACGCATGTAAACCCTGGGAGAAGCTATAGCAACTAAGATGTCTTCGAGACCTGGGTTCAACTACTTTTTTGGAGCGTCTGCTCCAGCCTGCCTGGAGTGCCAGATGGGTTTGGGACTAATCTAAATGCTCCACTAAACCAGGCAAGCCCAGATAAAATATTTGAAATGATTTTGAATAGTATTTGAACCCAAGTGTGATGTCAGATGAGGTTGGGCAGCTAAGATGTCTTCAGGTCTATTGACTTCTCTGAGCCGAGGCAGAGCTTAAAATAGCCTTAGAACAACACTCCTTCATCCCAGCCCGCATCCATGTTCTAAGGAATTTGAGCCTTTGAACACACACACACACAAACACACGCACACACCCTACTTCAGCAAAGTTCCAGAGACAAGAGGACAAAAAGCCGAGGAAAGTTAGCTGTGCGCACACACACAAACAGAGTCGATGGAGAGATTGGGCCGGGCTCAGCGTTTTTCCTGTAATCCCGGTAATCCACACTGCTCCTGCTGCATTCTCTCTCTCTCACACACACACACACACACACACACACACACACACACACACACACACACACACACACACACACACACACACACACACACACACACACACACACACACACACACACACACACACACACACACACACTGCACAGCATGCTGCAGGACCAGTCAAACACTGCTGCAGACGGTGTGAGGAGGGGGCGTTACAATAAGGGATACCCACAATGCTGTATTGAACTCAGAATGAACCTGTAGCACTGTACACTTGCAGTAGAAACACACACTCATCCCAGGTGGGCTTGACCATTCTGACTGGGTCCTGACAGAGAGAGAGAGAGCAGAACTCAGTACCTACAGCATATCATCTATTATTCACTACAGAGAGAGTGGGGAGGAGAGAGCGAAGGAGGGGGGAGGAGAGAGAGAGGGAGGGGGGAGGAGAGAGTGGGGAGGAGAGAGAGAGAGGGAGGGGGGAGGAGAGAGAGGGAGGGGGGAGGAGAGAGAGAGAGAGAGGAGAGAGGTGAGAGAGAGAGAGAGGCCAGGGAAGGGAAAGAAATAGAGAGATACTGCAGTAGTCGGGTGGGGACAGAGAGCGCTGGAGAGACAGACAGACAGACAGACAGACAGACAGACAGACAGACAGACAGACAGACAGACAGACAGACAGACAGACAGACAGACAGACAGACAGACAGACAGACAGAGAGAGAGAGAGAGAGAGAGAGAGAGAGAGAGAGAGAGAGTAAGGATTCATGGAAGGTGATTCACAGCATCAGATCTTTCTGCTCAGCTTTCCCATCATGCACTATGTTCTTCTGAGTGCTGCATATATCACGATCAGGCTATAACCTCACACACACGTACGCAGTGTCGGCTCCAGGCATAAGCGATTTTGGAACTCTTGTTTTGTCATTCACTGACAGTCACTCAATTAGCCATGTCAGCTAAAAATAAATGGATTGGTAAGTTAGTCTAGACCATTATCTAAACTTGTAGTAATCATGGCCGAACACCGACCGGGCACGCAGGGAACGTACCCAGGGGCCCTGACATTGATTTTGTTAGTCCTTCTCACTCAGATATCATTAACATGGCATAAGTCATGGAAAAAAGTGTAGAACTGCAAAATCATGCTTTAAAACGGCAAAACTGTTTCTCTGCCTCTTGGCAAAATGTGTATAATTGCATGATTTTTTAAAATTAAACTGCAACATTTTCTTTACGCCCCATTACAAATTGTGTAGAATTGCAGGTAATTCACTTTAAATCTGACATTTTTCTCTCCGCCGTCAAGATTGAAATATCTTCGCTTAGGGCCCTCAAAAGGCTAGAGCCGGCCCTGCACATACACACACACAATAACAGAGCGAGAGCTTATGGAGGGAGAGTAGCCAGGGTGACAGAAGGCTCTGCCCTGAAGGTCTCTCTCCTGTCCCCTGCTCCTACACAGCATATGCTGAAGCACTGCACCGTGACCACACACACACACACACACACACACACACACACACACACACACACACACACACACACACAGACACACACACAGACACACACACACACACACACACACACACACACACACACACACACACACACACACACACACACACAAACACACACACACACACACACACACAATCCTGTTGCGCAGCAAACAAACACCGCCACATGACAGTGAGAGGGGGAGAGGACGACAGAGTTTGGGACAGACAGTGAGAGGGGGAGAGGACGACAGAGTTTGGGACAGACAGTGAGAGGGGGAGAGGACGACAGAGTTTGGGACAGGCAGTGAGAGGGAGGGACAAAAAGTAAAAGACAGACAAACTTTGAGAGAGGAGCAAGAGAGGAGAGGTGAGGAAGAAGGGAGAGAAGGAGGAGGGGAGAAAAGGAGGAGTGTGTCCGTCAGTCCCAGCAGGTCTCTCATTAAGGGTGATGGATGTGTGCGGTGCGTGAGGGTGTGTGTATGTTTGTCTGTGTGTGTGAGATTCAGTCTCCATGACAATTCCCTCACGGTGGGTACAGGAGATGGATGTGTCTGGGCTAAAATAAAGCAGCTTGGATAAGCTACTGCTGACACACACATGGCCGATCGATACCGCTTTGTCAAACACACAGCTCTACACTGTGATTGCTGAACCTGCACATTGCTGAGTGCTCCTAGGACAACTGATCTTGAATCAGTTAAATAAATATTCTTAGGGCTAGACCCCTTTTTTCTCCACTTCCTGCCTGAATGACGTGCCAAAAGTATGGCCCTGAAGGCCCTGAAGCCTAATTGGTACATTTGGGAAGAAAACACTTTGAAGAATGTACACTGTATGTGTACACATTCAATAGACACTGTATATTCGATAGGCAATTACTTTTTTGCCTGCCATATGAGTTCTGTTATACTCACAGACATCATTCAAACTGTTTTAGAAACTCCAGAGTGTTTTCTATTCAAATCTACTAATAGTATGCATATATTAGCAACTGGGCCTGAGTAGCAGGCAGTTTACTCTGCGCATCTTATTAATCTAAGCTACTCAATACTGCCCCCTAGTCCCAAAGAAGTTATCTACACCACTCCCTTCGTTTTTACGGTGTAGGTTGAAGTTTCCCCTAGACGCTGATCTCAGGGTGAGTTTTACATCTTACCCATTAATGGTTAAGGTTCTGATTGAAGGTGAGGAAGCTGATCCTAGATCTATACACTTACTGGACACCTACTGGACAGGTACAGGCAGTGCAGCTGCCCCTTCACCCCTGGTACTTACTTATTTACAATTACAAGTCTAGACGTGTCTGTGTCTGTGAGAGACAACAAACACACACACACACCACTGTCTGGATGGGGTCCAGGTTATTATCACACACACAGGTGTTCATTAGCACTCACTGTAGGAGCACAAAGAGGCATAGAGAGAGCGAGAGAGAGAGGGGGGGTGGGGCTGCCCAGGGCCCCAGGAAGACTTGACCCTCACTTTGATTTCATTGCTGTATTTGTCAGTGTGTGTGTGTGTGTGTGTGTGTGTGTGTGTGTGTGTGTGTGTGTGTGTGTGTGTGTGCGTGCGTGCGTGCGTGCGTGTGTGACTGCGAGATATACTTTTGTTCTATACCAGTCAGCCTTGTAATGTAAGCTTTACTCCCACAAGCCTTTAAATCCTCTACAGACACCCTTGAATTGCTTCAAACTGTTTCAAACTTCAAATGTAATACATCTAAAGACACACAAACAAACTATCCCTTCAAAGAGGCTCCTCAAACTGTTATTCTGAAGTTGAGACAGTACGTTGACGTGACAACCACGACACGCCACTGATCTTACTGAGACACCCTGCAGTTCAATGGAACAGCTTCTGACAGACAGACAGATATCTCTGTAGCCCTGAGAGTAATCAGCACAATATTTCTAAGGCCACATCATATCTCAGCTCCTCCTGTCTGATGTTCTGTGTGTGTGTACAGAGCAATTCACCTGTACTACTTGTATGAGCAGTAGACCAGGTGTTTTCCTAGCCAGGTCACATGGTCAGGATTCAGGAAAAACTGTTGTTACTAGGAAAACTTGTTTCGTAAAAACTATTGGTGTAACGGCAGATCTCCTCTTCGTCTGAAGAGGAGTAAGGATCGGACCAAGATGCAGCGTGGTAAGTGTCCATGATGATATTTTAATAAATACAAATGAACACAAACAAAAACGATAACGCAAAATCTACAACAACCAAAACAGGGCCGTGTGGCGACAAACACACACACGGAAACAAACACCCACAAACCAACAGTGAAACCCAGGCTACCTAAGTATGATTCACAATCAGAGACATGTAACGACACCTGCCTCTGATTGAGAACCATACTAGGCCGAAACAGAAACCAAACATAGAAAAACAAACATAGACTGCCCACCCCAACTCACGCCCTGACCATACTAAATAAATACAAAACAAAGGAAATAAAGGTCAGAACGTGACTAGAATTGGTAGCTGGGTTATGGCTATGACACAGAGAAAACTCCTAGACCTATAAATGATAAATACGATGATGTCATGCGATATGTGATACTGCAATTATGTTTATATCAAATTCCATTAGAACTTTATAGATCATGGATGAGTCCCAAATGGCACCCTGGTCAAAACCAGTGCACGATATAGGGAATAGGGTGCCATTTGGGATGCAGGCCATCTCTGTTAATTCTCTCTATGCCTTATGGAGAGAATAAATACTGGCAGCAACCAAAACAACATGAATATTTCAATGTTAAACGCCACCCTGGTTAACAGTACTAGCAGGTGTTTTGCCATTGAGAGCTCCAATAGGAGGCTGACAGGACAATAAGGAAACAGAAACATGGACTCATTTCCAAGGATGTCCATTCATAGTCATAGAGGGGAGAGACAATATGAAAAATAAACACACTCTCGCCATCATGAGTGGCCCCTTCAGAATCAATGAGCCCAAATAAAATAAAAGAAAAGGAAATGTTATTTGTCACATGCGCCAAATACCTGGCGCTCTGGTACCGCTTACCGTGCGGTAGAAGAGAGAACAGTCTATGACTTGGGTGGCTGGAGCCTTTGACAATTTTTTAGGGCCTTCCTCTGACATCGCCTGGTATAGAGGTCCTGGACAGGAGGAAGCTTGTTCCCAGTGATGTACTGGGCCGTACATAGTATCCTCAGTAGCACCTTATGGTCAGATGCCAAGTAGTTGCCTTACCAAGTGGTGATGCAACCATGCTCTCGATGGTGCAGGTGTAGAACTTTTTGAGGATCTGAGGACCCATGCCAAATCTTTTCAGTCTCCTGAGGGGGAATAGGCGTTGTCGTGCCCTCTTCGCGACTGTCTTGGTATGTTTGGACCATGATAGTTTGTTAGTGATATGGACACCAAGGAACTTGAAGCTCTCGACCCACTCCACTACAGCCCCGTTGATGTGAATGAGGGCGTGCTCGGTCCTCCTTTTACTCTAGTCCACAATCATCTCCTTAGTCTTGCTCACATTGATGTCCAGGTCTCTGACCTCCTCCCTATAGGCTGTCTCATCGTTGTCGGTGATCAGGCTTACCACCGTTGTACAAACTTAATTATGGTGTTGGAGTTGTGCGTGACCACGCAGTTGTGGGTGAACTTCCTGGGGCGGATGTTGCCTGTGATACATGGCTTCTGGTTAGGATATGTACGTACAGTCACTGTAGGGACGTCGTCATCGATACACTTATTGATGATGTTGGTGACTGATGTGGTATACTCCTCAATGCCATCGGATGAATCCCGGAACCTATTCCAGTGTGTGCGAGCAAAACAGTCCTATAGCTTAGCATCCACATCATCTGAGCGAGTCACTGGTACTTCCTGCTTGAGTTGTAGCTTGTAAGCAGGAATCAGGAGGATAGAATTATGGTCAGATTTGTACGCGTCTCTGTGTGTGGAGTAAAGGTGGTCCAGAGTTTTATTTTCCTCTGGTTGCACATGTAACATGCTGGTAGAAATGAGGTAAAACAGATTTAAGTGTTCCTGCATTAAGGTCCCCGGCCACTTTAGAGCCGCTTCTGGGTGAGCATTCTCTTGTTTTCTTACAGCCTTATACAGCTCGTGACTGCGGTCTTAGTGCCAGCATCGGTTTGTGGTGGTAAATAGACAGCTACGAGAAATATAGATGAAAGTTCTCTTGGTAAATAGTGTGGTCTACAGCTGGGAAAACCCAGCCAACTGTACATTATCCATGTCTTGTTCAGCCACGACTTGTTGAAACATAAAATATTACAGTTTTTAATGTCCCGTTGGTAGGATAGTCTCAAACGGAGCTTGTCCAGTTTATTCTCCAGTGATTCTGTATACTTCTGGCCCTTCTTTGGACACTGTGTTAACTAACCTCCAGACAAGCTTCAATGCCATTACAACTCTCCTTCTGTGGCCTCCAACTGCTCTTAAACGCAATAAAACTAAATGCATGCTATTCAACCAATCATTGCCCGCACCTGCTCGCCCATCAAGCATCACTACTCTGGACGGCTCTGACTTAGAATACGTGGATAACTACAAATACCTAGGTGTCTGGCTAGACTGTAAACTCTCCTTCCAAACTCACATTAAGCATTTCCAATCAAAAATTGAATCTAGAATCGGCTTCCTATTTCGCAACAAAGCTTCCTTCACTCATGCTGCCAAACATACCCTCGTAAAACTGACCATCCTACCGATCCTTGACTTCGGCGATGTCCAACACTCTACTCAGCAAACTGGATGTAGTCTATCACAGTGCCATCCGTTTTGTCACCAAAGCCCCATATACTACCCACCACTGCGACCTGTATGCTCTCGTTGGCTGGCCCTCGCTTCATACTCGTCGCCAAACCCACTGGCTACAGGTTATCTACAAGTCTCTGCTAGGTAAAGCCCCGCCCTATCTCAGCTCGCTGGTCACCATAGCAGCACCCACTCGTAGAACACACTCCAGCTGGTATATCTCACTGGTCACCCCCAAAGCCAATTCTTCCTTTGGTCGCCTTTCCTTCCAGTTCTCTGCTGCCACTGACTGGAACGAACTGCAAAAATCACTGAAGCTGGAGATTCCCATCTCCCTCACTAGCTTTAAGAACCAGCTGTCAGAGCAGCTCACCGATCACCGCACCTGTTCATAACCCATCTGTATATATACCAGCGTCTACGTTTCAGCAGTTGTAGCCAAGGCTACTACCCAATGAGGCCTCTGTATCTCAAAGCCATATCAAATATCTTATCTTGGTTGTAAAATAGTGGCTATAGAGCTCAATATGAAGAGTTGAGAAATAAAATGTTTACCCACAAAAAGCTGATAATCTCCTCTTTTTAACATTGACAATAGTAGTTCCAAAGCTGTGTTTTTCCCGCAATTGGAAATATCAGAACTATCACGGCTCAGGCTAAGACCCAGATGCAGACACAGGAGGCCGATAGTATGAGTCTCAGAGTTTATTACAGTACAAGACGTCAGGCAAAGAGTCGTAATCCAAATCAGAGTCAGGCAGGTACAGGACGGCAGGCTGATCAGGGTCAGGACAGGCAGAAAGGTCAGAACTGGGAAGACCAGAAAAAGCAAAAACTAGAGCATGGGAAACACACTGGTAGGACTTGATGAAGTGGCAACAGACAAACAGAAAATGCAGGAGGTAATGGGAGACACCTGGTGGGTTTAAAAAATATATATATATATATTTTACTTCTATTTAACTATTCGAGTCAGTTAAGAACAAATTCTTATTGACGATGATGGCCTACCAGACGGTAAAAGGCCTCCTGCAGGGCTGGGATAATAAAAAATAAACAAATATATATATAGAACAAAACACACATCACGACAAGAGAGACACTACAACACTACATAAAGAGAGACCTAAGACGACAACACAGCAAGGCAGCAACACATGACAACACAGCATGGTAGCAACACAACATGACAACAACATGGTAACAACACAACATGGTAGCAGCACAAAACATGGTACAAACATTAATGGGCACAGACAACAGCACCAAGGGCAAGAAGGTAGAGACAACAATACATCACGCCAAGCAGCCACAACTGTCAGTAAGTGTCCATGATTGAGTCTTTGAATGAAAGAGATCGAGATAAAACAGTCCAGCTTGAGTGTTCTTTTGCAGCTTGTTCCAGTCACTCGGAGTGACCCAGGGTTGGAGACAATCACAAGACACGAGAAACAGATCAGGGTGTGACAAGAACTCTTCTTTTTTTTTACGGAGCGCGGGGGGAGAGGGAGTGAGTGGCTTACTCATCACAGTAGCAGACCCAGTGAAACAGGTACAGAGGCAGAGACTTTCATTACAGGAATCATGCAGATTACTGTTTGACGATATCATGGTTTTAGTGGCCAACATTTATTTGAAGTTTGGAGTGAGATGAACATGTAGAATGTGCAGTTCACGTTGATGTGACCAACTCAAAATGTAAGTCTCACAGCCAAGTCAAAGGGTTCACAAAATGGGACTAAATGGTCGCAGTCTGAAGCCCTGTACCTGTCTGTCTGTCTGTGTTTCTGCTTGTCTGTCTATCTGTATGTCTCTATGGATGGATGGCACGCTGACCACTAAGCACTATGCTAGCGCAGTGCTAGTGAATTAATATGATCATAATATAAGAGCCGGCTCATACAGGGTTGTGCTAATGAGAGACAGGCTAATGCTACAGATATAGGATCCTAATGTGATCACCTTCTTACAGGAGAACTTTCCTGCAATGCAGAACATTTGAAACTTGCAATGTAGTTGATGTTTAAAAATAATTCTGAAGTTTGCAATTTCCACTTAAAAATGTCAGACTTGATTTTGTCTTACGAAAAAGGTATCAACTCCTGCAAAAATGTCCATGAATTATAATCCACATAATACTTCACATCACCTGTTACCGCAGGATTATTTTCAGGCTGTAGCAAATTGGCTCAAATTAAGACCGTACATCTGTAGGAGGGTACACTAGCACCAGGACTCTGAGATATACACCACATGGGTCTACCTTTACTGCTGTGTGTCAGTGTGTGTGTGTGTGTATGCGCAGTGTGTGTGCGCAGTGCGTGTGTGTGAAGGAGAAAAACAGAGTGTGTGTGTGGATGACACTGTTGTAAATCTAAGCAACACGAAGTAGCCTGTGCCGAGGAGCAAATGTCCCTCTTCTTTGATGACTAGATGTACCAGACAGGATCAGCCAACACACACACACACACACACACACACACACACACACACACACACACACACACACACACACACACACACACACACACACACACACACACACAGAGAATGTATGACAGCATCTGAGATTCTTCTATTGTATTATTCTATGAAACTCTCTACAGGAGATGAGACTCGTGACAGAGCTGTGGGATGCGTTTTCCTCTGAAGGTGTCACGCCCTTCAGAGGCGGGTGTGACTAGGCCAGGGTGTGACTAGGCCAGGGTGTGACTAGGCCAGGGGGTGACTAGGCCAGGGTGTGACTAGGGTGGGCATTCTAGTTTCTTTATTTCTGTTTTCTATTTATTTGTGTTTGGCCGGGTGTGGTTCTCAATCAGAGGCAGCTGTCTATCATTGTCTCTGATTGAGAACCATACTTAGGTAGCCCTTTTTTCCACCTGTCTTGGTGGGAAGTTGACTTTGTTTAGGGCACATAGCCTTTAGCTTCACGGTTTGTTTTGTAGTGTTTATTGTTTTGTTCGGCCTCTTTTCAAATAAAAAGAAAATGTACACTCACCACGCTGCTCCTTGGTCCAGTTCATTCAACAGACAAATAATGAATAGCTTATGATGAAAAAGAACTCACGGCAGCCAAAGGACAGACAGAGAGAGAGACATAGAAAAAGAGGTGGAGGAGGGACGGTGTGGGGGGGGGGGGGTCTTAGTGGACCCTCATATTAAACAGATGGGGATTGCTGTAGTGGTGTGCAGTAATTAAATCACACTGCACCAACTTAATGAGTCATCATAGGAGCAAAACACACACACACACACCATCCCCTAAGACACATGCATACACATAATCCAACTTAATCCCACTTCAAAGTCGTCCCTTACAGTTATCCCATACTGAAGGGCGCATTATGGAACTTCCACCCTGCACCTTGCTCATTACTAGTACTGTATATGTCCCTGACGGCTGCTCCTCTCTCCTGCCCCGGGTAGCACACAGCAAGTGTACGTCCCAAATGGCAAACTATTCCTTCTACAGTATAGTGCACTACTTTTCACCATAGGGCTGTGGTAAAAGGTAGAGCACTATGTATGGTATAGGGTGCCATTTGGGACGTTTCCCAAGACGGATGCCTTTTTTAATCACCCAGTAATGAATGGGGTCCCCTGTGCTGCTCTCATCTCTAACCCCCTCACACACACAAATACAAAGGCTGAAGGGCAGGGAGAGTGTGTGTGTGTCAGTGTGTGTTTGAAGGGCAGCGGTAAAGTCGTCAGAGAGCATGAGTCATCCAGTAAAACTGTACTGAGATCAGCCCCGTGGAGTTTAGAGCCTAACTCACTGTCTGCATTCCAAATAGCACCCTATCACCTTCATAGTGCACTACCTTCTAATAAAATAAATACAAATAAAAATTGTGCACTGTGCTATATAGGGTGCTATTTGGGATGCAACCACTGTGTCAAGATGCAATAGATGCTCAAAGCATTGAACTGTTCTCAGAGTAGTTGGGAACTGATGTGCGAGCCACTAAAGAATGCTAAAAGCACACAGTTGAAAGCATATTTATTTCCCTGGCAAGAGATCCGAAAGAGACAGCACACTGAATAAATAAGTGTCTGAGTTTTTGTGTCTGACTGAAATGTTCAAGATTTGCAAAACACTGGACTGAAAGACAGTAGAGGACTGTATCTAATTTCAGAGTCTGAAAGGGTATAAAAACAACACAAACACAAACACAAATGGACTTTTATTCGCCATGCTTTGTGAACTACAGGTGGAGACTAAAAGGGAAATGCTTACTTATTGGCCCTTCCCAACAATGCAGAGAGAGAACATAGAGAAATCATAGAAAAGTAAAACCCGCAATAATAAAAGTAATAATAAATACACAATGAGTAACAAGTACTCTGAGCAGTGTGTGTTCGTTTTGAAATCGTATTTCAGTGAGCGTCAATATCATCATAAACCTAAAAGGGCTGGAAGTGGAACCTGATTCTAAGCTTTGGCAGACAAACACAGCAGAGAGAGAGAAATAGAGGATGGAGAGAGAGAGAGAGAGAGAGAGAGAGAGAGAGAGAGAGAGAGAGAAATAGAGGATGGAGGGAGAGAGAGCGAGATTGAGAGAGGATGTTTGAGGGAAAGATTGCCCCGCAGAAAGAGGGAGAGGATGGAGGGAGAGACAAAGAGAAAGAGAGAGAAAGAAAGAGAGAGAGAGGGATGGGTGGAGTGAGAGGGAGAGAGAGAGAGAGAGAGAGCGAGATTGAGAGAGGATGTTTGAGGGAAAGATTGCCCCGCAGAAAGAGGGAGAGGATGGAGGGAGAGACAAAGAGAAAGAGAGAGAAAGAAAGAGAGAGAGAGGGATGGGTGGAGTGAGAGGGAGAGAGAGAGAGGATGTTTGAGGGAAAGATTGCCCCGCAGAAAGAGGGAGAGGATGGAGGGAGAGACAAAGCGAAAGAGAGAGAAAGAAAGAGAGAGAGAGGGATGGGTGGAGTGAGAGGGAGAGAGAGAGAGGATGTTTGAGGGAAAGATTGCCCCGCAGTTTCAAACCAGCTGAATGGAGAGAGAAAAAGAAAGAGAGAGAGGGGTGGAGATAGAGAGAGAAAGAAAGAGAGAGTGGGATGGAGAGAGAGAGAGAAAGAAAGAGAGAGAGGGATGGAGAGAGAGAGAGAAAGAAAGAGAGAGAGGTATGGAGAGAGAGAAAGAAAGAGAGAGAGGGGTGGAGAGAGAGAGAGAAAGAAAGAGAGGGATGGAGAGAGAGAGAGAGAGAAAGAGAGAGGGATGGAGAGGGATGGAGAGAGAGAGAGAAAGAAAGAGAGAGAGGGGTGGAGAGAGAGAGAGAAAGAGAGGACAAAAGTTTGATCTTATTTTTCTTTGGTTTCACTGTTAAGGGCATTCATATCAGTGTGTGTGTGTGTGTGAACTGCTTCTGGTTTTGTGTGTGCGTGTGTGTGTGTGTGAACTGCTTCTGGTTGTGTGTGTGAACTGCTTCTGGTTGTGTGTGTGTGTGTGTGAGAGAGAGAGAGAGAGAGTCTGCTTCTGTGTTTGTTTGTGTGCATGTGTGAGAGAGAGAGAGAGATGAAAGGCTGGGACAGGATATTTTTGGGCGAGATTTTGTCGTCAGAAAGAGAAGGACCCCGTTGGTTTGTCTCCATGCAGACGGCTTGGTCTGTGCTTTCTGTCGTTTCAAATTCTGTGTGTTTATAGTCATCCCATTTTACTTCAGGCAGGCTTGTTATTGCAGGCTGCAGTTACCTCAAATGAACTCCTCTCAGATGAAAGCGTATCGCTCTGCAGTATTCCTCATTTGAATGTGTGTTGTTGTGTGTATGAGGCATTGAGAATCAATGCATTTGTGTGTGTGTGTGTGTGTGTGTGTGTGTGTGTGTGTGCAAATCCCAGTGTGTTTCACATACAGTAAAGAAGGATGAGAGAGAGAGAGAGAGAGAGAGAGAGAGAGAGAAGAGAGGAGAGAGAGAGAGAGAGAGAGAGAGAAGAGAGAGAGAGAGAGAGAGAGAGAGAGAGAGAGAGAGAGAGAGAGAGAGAGAGAAGAGAGGAGAGAGAGAGAGAGAGAGAGAGAGAGAGAGAGAGAGAGAGAGAGAGAGAGAGAGAGAGAGAGAGAGAGAAGAGAGAAAGAGAGAGAGAGAGAGAGAGAGAGAGAGAGAGAGAGAAGAGAGAGAGAGAGAGAGAGAGAGAGAGAGAGAGAGAGAGAGAGAGAGAGAGAGAGAGAGAGAGAGAGAGAGAGAGAGAGAGAGAGAAGAGAGAGAGAGAGAGAGAGAGAGAGAGAGAGAGAGAGAGAGAGAGAGAGAAGAGAGAGAGAGAGAGAGAGAGAGAGAGAGAGAGAGAAGAGAGAGAGAGAGAGAGAGAGAGAGAGAGAGAGAGAGAGAGAGAGAGAGAGAGAGAGAGAGAGAGAGAGAGAGAGAGAGAGAGAGAGCCATACCCCTCCTCTTCTCTACTCCCCTCATCTAAAACTACAGAGAAACAGAAGCAGAGCAGCTTTCTGCACTGAATTCCAATGTCTGCAAAACACTGCATTCTATAGAACATTCTAGAAGAGACTTTTCAGAACACTTTAAACTTCAGGTATAGATTTTCACAGAAAAAAATAAATTCAGCCTTCTCATTAAGAGGCCATCTAGTTCGACCCAATATAACTGTGGTCTATGGCAGCCTTTCCAAAAATACGAGCAGATCGTTACTTGAGATTAGAAAATTTGAGTGCATGCGTCTAAGTGTGTGTGTGAGACACAGAGTGTGTGTGATGTGATGTGTCTTGTGTGAGCGTGGACGTCTGGTGGCTTGGTGACAGGGTCGCTGGACCCTGATGGCTGGGATGAGCTATCGACCCATAGACAGAGAGAGAGGCACAGGAGGACAGGAGACAGAAACATACAACAACAAGAGATGAGAGAGATATGCCCTTGAATTGAATTGATAATAAGAATGTGCTCCACAGACACCTGCACACTGCAGCAGAATACTGTGTGTGAGTGAGCGTGAGAATCAGTGTGAGAAACAGTACTTCTTTTGGTAGCTGTGCTCTGTGCTCCAGTGTGTTTCTGGGTGGTATTAATATTTCAGCAGTGTTATTTCCCTGACTCCACAAAGCTGCTCTAACTGTGACTAAAGGCTTTACTGCACCCACTTACTCCCTCATCTCGACTCTCTCTGTCTCTCACTCACACAAACACACTATTTCTTAACTCATTCTCACTGTCAAAAAGTCTCTGATGCGTTTTCCCTTTATCCTTCATTGCGCAGCCAAAGAGATTACAAACAAATGTATGTAACCACTGAATATCTCATTCCCTGTTAGGACCTAGACTATCACAACAACAACAACAACAACAACACACACGCACGCACGCACGAACGCACGCACGCACACGCACACACACACACACACAGTGAATAATTACATTTTCAGATTACATAAATTGATTTGTACACAGAGCATGAACACGGCACCACAGTGCTCTGACCCAGACAGTTCTCTCTCTCTCTCCTGTCTGTGACTAAAATAAAACCTGAGTGAAAGGTTCAGACAGGAGGAGAGATGTCACAGAGAGTATAAGAGAGAAACAGATAAAGAGGGAGAGAGTAAAAATAAACTAGAGGATTGCTCAGCAGACATTCGAGAGAGAAAGAGAGATAGAGACAGAGAAATGGGGAGAAGGAAATAGTAAAGGGAGTAAGGAAGAGAGAAAGAGAGCCTCCGTGCTGAAATGAACTCAAGGATATTGCTAAGAGGTAAAGGGAGAAGAGAGGGCTAGATTAAAAGGAGGAGTAACGCAGTGATGGAGAGAGGGAGAATAAGGGAGGAGGGACTTCTTCCAGTCACTGCACTGGTCTGGTACCATGTGGAGGAGAAGAAGATCTGAGAGAGAGAGAGAGAGAGATAGAGAGTAAAAGAGAGAGAGAGAGAGAGCGAGAGTGCGAGAGAGAGAGAACGGTAGAGCGAGAGAGAGAGAGAGAGAGAGGTAAAGAGAGAGAGAGAGAGAGAGAGCAAAGAAAGAGGGAGAAGCGAGAGAGGAAGAGGTAGAAAGAGCAGTTCAGCATGCCAAATATACTACTAGCACCTACAAATCCTAAAACAACCAAGAAAGCAATCAAACATCACAATCGTCTTTGTACATGGAAATGTAATTACCAAATCCCACAGCACAGACTCAAAACTACATTTCCTTTCACAGCGTTGGCAATATCCAAGATGAATATCTTCAAAACAACGGAGACGTTGCATTTTCCTGTATTTAGCAGTCACTCAAATGAACTAGGACTGCCCCCTAGTGTTTATTATAGGTAATGACAGAGAACAGCGCCACCATTCCCTTTAAATTCTAATCTGGAACTCAAAGCCCATTCCACTGCTTTTTAAGTATAATTTTTTACTATCATAATGGATAGTAGGGAGGACCTGATTCCAGATCAGCACTCCTAATCTGAGACGCTTCAGTTGCAGCCTGTGTGTGTGCTCACCCTAAAAATCAAATCAACTCAATTCAAAGTTTATTGGTCGCAATATCAACGCACACATAATCCAAAAGGAACAAGAAATTAAGACAATATCAGAATGAGCAATGTCAGATTTTTAATGTAAATATATACAGTATGTGTGAATGCTGTGTATAAACAGTACGGACAGAATGTGAATAGAAAAAGTGTGTACAGCAGTAGTTATATAGGATGAACCATGACTAGAATACACTATATACATATAAAGTGGGTAAAACAGCATGTAAACCTTATTAAAGTGAATGGTGAGTGTAGACAATTCTCATCATGCAGGACAGAATCCCATCGACTATTAGGTTTCAGGTAAGACCCAAATGCAGACTATGTTGAAGTAACAATGTTTACTACAGCAACAGGGGTCGATAATCCAGAATAGTGGGGCAAAGGTACTGGACGGCAGGCAGGGTCAGGTCAGGCAGAGGTCGGTAAACCAGAGTAGGGGCAAAGGTACAGGACGGCAGGCAGGGTCAGGTTCAGACAGAGTGGTCAGGCAGGCAGGCTCAGAGTCAGGACAGGCAAGGTCAAAACCAGGAGGGTGAGAAAAAGAGAGACTGGGAAAAGCAGGAGCTGAGAAACAAAACGCTGGTTGACTTGACAAACAAGGCGAACTGGCAACAGACAAACAGAGGGCACAGGTATAAGTACCCAGGGGATAATGGGGAAGACGGGCGACACCTGGAGGGGGGTGGAGACAAGCACAGGTGAAACAGTTCAGGGCGTGACATCGACAAAGGTGGACTTGATCTTATGAACCTGGGGGGTTAGCAACCCACATACACATTGTTATTATATTTATATAGTGATGTAGTAATTATGTGTGAGCAGATATCATTTAATCAATCAGTCAATCAAACATCTTATGTTCATCACAGATCCTGGAGCTACAGAGAGAAGAGAGGAGTCACAATTTACAAGACTGATGGGAAATTCAAGTATTTATGCATGTGTGTGTGCGCTTGTGTTCGTGTGTGTGTTTCTCACCGCATCCTCTAGTGCAGACTGCTGTTGGTTGAGGGTCTTGGGGAGCTTCTTGACAACCCAGTGAGGGCTGCTTGACACTAAGAACACATCGGCCTGTGGGCCCCCTGCTCTAACTGCTTCATCTTAGAGGGAGAGAGAGAGAGAGAGAGGGAGCTTGTGAGAGAATGTGTGAGAGAAAGAAAGAGAGTGTGTGTGTGAGAGAGAGGAGAGAGAAAAGAGAGAGGAGCGAGAGAGAGAGAGGAGCGAGAGAGAGAGAGAGGGTAGAGAAGAGAGAGAGGAGTGAGCGAGAGAGAGGGGCGAGAGAGAGAGAGGGCAGAGAGAGAGTGTGTAGAAAGAAGAGAGAGAGGGTAGAGAGAAGAGAGAGAGGGTAGAGAGAGTAGAGAGAGAGGGTAGAGAGAAGAGAGAGAGGGTATAGAGAAGAGTGGGTAGAGAGAGAGGGTAGAAAAGGAGATTAGAGGGAGAGAGAGGGGGGGGGGTTGCTTGATGTGAGGACAGGGGGTTAACTGGGATAGGCGTCCCAGTAGCGGGACATCTGTCTACAACTTCCGGTGAAATTGGAGGGCGCCAATTCAAATAAATAATCATACAAATTATGGATATTAAACATTTTGGTACATACAAGTATTTTATATTGGTTAAAAGCTTAAAGTCTTGTTCATCTAACTGCATTGTCTGATTTACAATAGCCTTTACAGCGAAAGTATACCATGCGATTGCTTGAGGACGGCGCCCCACATCAACATGTTTTTCAACCAGCACAGGCTTCATAGAATCACAAATAGCGATTAAATAATCACTTACTTTTTGAAAATCTTCCTCTGATTTACAATCCAAAGGGTCCCAGCTACAACATGCATGGTCGTTTTGTTAGATAGAATCCTTCTTTATATCCCAAAAAGTCGCCATCGATTTGTGTAATCCACTCGTTCAACATGCATACAAAGGAATCCAAAAAGCTACCTCTAAACTTTGTTAAAACAAGTCAAACTACGTGTCTATTTAATCCTCAGGTACCCTAAAATGTAATTAAACTATAATATTTCATATGGAAAGAAATATGTTCAATAGAAAAGCAAAATTAGCATGTGCTTGTCCTCTTCATCACATGCCCACAGACTGATTTACAACTGTGACTCTCGGTGCCAAAACTCAAAAATGTTCCTCGTTTGGGAAGAAACAAGCCTGAAATCTTGAACAAAGACTGTTGACATCTAGTGGAAACCATAGGAATTGCAATCTGGGAGCCAGATTTAACATTGTCCCTATATGTTGTAATGGAAGAGCATGGGATCTAAAGAAAAACAACAATTCTGGTTGGTTTTTCTTTGGATTTTCTCCTACCATATCAATTGTGTTATAGTCTCATGCATTACTTTAACATTTCTACTAACGTCAACGTGTTTTCTATACAATGCTACCAATTATATGCATATCCTGGCTTCTGGGCCTGAGTAACAGGCAGTTTACTTTGGGCACGTCAGTCAGACAGGAAGTGGAGAAAATGGGGACCTATCCCAGAGAGGATATGAGAACTTCAGAGATGCTGGGTTAAGAACTATCATTATAGTACTGTAAAAAGAAAGAAACAGAGTGGGTTTAAGTAGTCTTAAACACACACACCACTGGATGCCTCCAGCAGGGGGTTGCCTCCAGTGGGGGGGATGTCTCCAGCGGGGGGGATGTCTCCAGCGGGGGAATGTCTCCAGTTGGGGGATGTCTCCAGCGGGGGGGATGTCTCCAGTGGGGGGTTGTCTCCAGTGGGGGGATGTCTCCAGTGGGGGGATGTCTCCAGCGGGGGGGATGTCTCCAGCGGGGGGATGTCTCCAGTGGGTGGATGTCTCCAGCGGGGGGGATGTCTCCAGTGGGGGGGATGTCTCCAGTGGGGGGGGATGTCTCCAGTGGGGGGGATGTCTCCAGCGGGGGGATGTCTCCAGTGGGGGGGGGATGTCTCCAGCGGGGGGGTTGTCTCCAGCGGGGGGTTGTCTCCAGCGGGGGGATGTCTCCAGTGGGGGGGATGTCTCCAGTGGAGGGGATGTCTCCAGTGGGGGGGATGTCTCCAGCGGGGGGATGTCTCCAGTGAGGGGGTTGTCTCCAGCGGGGGGATGTCTCCAGCGGGGGGATGGATAGTGTGTATCCTGAGTCTTGCTGTGTTCTATAAATAAATAGTTTAGAGAGTTTGTC
Source organism: Oncorhynchus clarkii lewisi (assembly GCF_045791955.1). NCBI lineage: Eukaryota > Metazoa > Chordata > Actinopteri > Salmoniformes > Salmonidae > Oncorhynchus > Oncorhynchus clarkii. The sequence continues at coordinate 17,505,427 of NC_092155.1, forward strand.
TGTTTCTGTTAAGGAGGAGAGTTGCAGTAAGACCGAGCATCGTTCTGCCTCAATCACTAACTCATGCAACCACACACACACCCAAACACAATAGCACAGGCACACACACACACAAACACATTAGCATAGGCACACACACACACACAAACACAAACACATTAGCACAGGCACACACACACACAAACACATTAGCACAGGCACACACACACACACACACAAACACATTAGCACAGGCACACACACACACATACACACACACACACACACACACAGGGATTAATTGCTGCTGTGATAGTTATTTGGAATAATAACCAAACGTTTCTCACAATGACCCACACAGAATCCATGATGAGGATGCAGAGGAGGACAGGGGAATAACAAGTTGAAAGGGAGAGAGTGGAGGGTCTAACATAACCACATTCTGAACTGATGTGTTTGTTTTTCAGTGTGTTTGACACTTACACAGCGTAAGCACATTAAAAGCCAAACTGAAGCAGACAGTGCTTTTAAACAACTGACAGGCAGACAAGTGGAGAGCGACAGAAGACTGGACAGAGATGGTGAGAAGGAGAGAGAGAGAGAGGATTGGAGTGAGGACAGGAGAGAGAGGAGAGAGAAAGATGACTGGAGAGAGAGAGATGACTGGAGAGAGAGAGAGAGAGAGAGAGAGAGAGAGAGAGAGAGAGAGAGAGAGGACTGGAGAGAGAGCAGAGAGAGACAGAGAACTGAAGAGAGGGGAGAGAGAGACAGAGGACTGGAGAGAGGGAGTGAGAAGAAGGAGAGTGAAAGGAAGAGAAAAGAGAGGGGAAGAGCGAGAGATACAGATGTAGAATGAGAAGGAGAGAGACACCAAAGACAGACAGTGAGAGAAAGGGAGGAGGGAAACAGAATGGAGGACAAGAGAGGTGGTTAAAAAGAGAGGCATGGACAAATAAAAAAATGAGAGAGCAAGAAAAGAGAGAGATGGAGGGAAATTGTATTTCAGATTTAATTTCCCCACTGCAGGAAGAGAATAAGGAGAATTTTCAGATATTGATGACTGAGGAGCCATTGAGTATTCATAGGCTTGTGTGTCTGCTTCTAAATCAGTCTCTCACCATGAAAATACCTCACACTCAAAACAGAACATGGAGCATCTCTCTTTGAGATAGAATAACTGATTTCCATAGGCTTAGAAACAGAGAAGTAACACACACACTGTCGCACTGGCTGTGTTGTGTGAAAGCTAGAGGGAAATCCTTTGGTGCCTGTTCTGTTGTTTTATTCCAAGAACAGAGATAAAATACATCAAACATAGGATAACGCACCACAAACACACTCTGACACACACAGACAGTGAAGTGTGCATTCTGTAGCAGGCAGATCAGCCTGAGGCTCAGACGAGAGCAACGACAAGTCCCTGTACTGACAATTAATAATTATAAGAGCCTCCTTGTCCACATGGGTTCTGTGGCTCTCGCTTCACAACTAGGTGCACCAGAGTAGATGATGATAACAGCAGCAAAGTAAACATACATATATTTCTAGAGTGAATGTCAATTGTATTTCCTGGATTCCTCACTTCCACTCTGCTTGTCTCCTTCTCAAAGTATATGAGGTTCCAGGTAGGGAATGCAGTCCTACCTGCTTCCCACTGTGGACACGCAAAAACAACAAATGTATGGCTGCATGACTAAGTCCTTTTGGATAAAAGCAACTGCTAAAACTGCTAAAGCAACTATTCTGTTATTATTAGAGGTCTAGGCTGTGGTCTTGGTGGCTCTGGGTCCATGCAGGCTTTTGTTCTAGTCTGAGGTAGACTGGTGTAATTCCCTCTGGTCCAAATCTTTCTTCAACATGACCAGCACTCCACCCACTGATGGACTGAGCTTCTGTAGGACACACAGAGAGTAGACGCAACATAAATAATGGGTGTCCCAAATGGCATCCTATTTTCTATAGGTTGCCTATTCCCTATGGGCCCGGGTCAAAAGTAGTGCACTAAATAGGGAATTAGGGTGCAATTTGGGACACAACTATAGCCTTGCTTTGTCACGTCCTGACCTTAGTTCCTTTTTTATGTCTGTTTTAGTTTGGTCAGGGCGTGAGTTGGGGTGGGCATTCTATGTTTTGCATTTTAGGTGTTGTATTTCTGTGTTTGGCCTGGTATGGTTCCCAATCAGAGGCAGCTGTCGATCGAACCATCCTTAGGCAGCCTGTTTTCCCACTAAGGGTTGTGAGCAGTTATTTTCTGTTTAGTGATTTTGTTGCACCTTACAGGACTGTTTCGTTTTCGTTCATTCTCTTTGTCTTTAAGACTGGACTGAGGTTAGAAACATTGCTTTGAGTGTCAAAAGAAAACTGCCGCCCCGTCTGTCAAGTCCTCTCCACCTGTTCTGGGTCCATCTGAGTGGTTCCATCCTGGTACACCATGGTTAGAACCAGAGCACTGGCCTACCTGGCCTCCTTCAGCACCCTGCACCTCTCCTCAGGACTCAACTTCCCAGCATCCCTTTCTCTGGGACATGGCTATGTTCAGACAAGCTTTGGATTGGTTGGACTGGGCCTGGGGGTCACTAGCTGCTTCCCCCCTCTGGTCCTGTTTCTGGGGTGATTTGACCCTGGTTAGGTCCAGGTTTGGCTCACTTCAGCTTGAATGGTTTGGGAGTTTTGGCTTGTCGATTTTGGGGTGTGTCTGAACTAGAATGGTCCCTGGTTGATTCAAACCCTCTCTCCCCCAATGGGACACCCAATCTTAGCCTACCTAGGTTGGCTGGGGGTCTATGCAGGGAGTTAGGGTTTAGGGCTAAGCCCTTGGTTCCCTCAGTCTTGTGAAGGGTCTTGCCATTCCTCTGAACTCCCAGGCGTTTTCAAAATGACCTGACGATGAATGCTGGAACCAAATAATTTACTATTTTGCTGTGTTTACAAAAAATTATGGTTACACATAATGAGCTTTAATAGAGTGAACAAAACCTTTCAAATCAAATCAAATGTATTTATATAGCCCTTCATACATCAGCTGATATCTCAAAGTGCTGTACAGAAACCCAGCCTAAAACCCCAAACAGCAAGCAATGCAGGTGTTGAGGTACGTTGGCTAGGAAAAACTCCCCAGAAAGGCCAAAACCTAGGAAGAAACCTAGAGAGAAACCAGGCTATGAGGGGTGGCCAGTCCTCTTCTGGCTGTGCCAGGTGGAGATTATAACAGAACATGGCCAAGATGTTCAAATGTTCATAAATGACCAGCATGGTCCAATAATAGGTCTGGAACAGGTAGCACGTCCGGTGAACAGGTCAGGATTTCATAGCCGCAGGCAGAACAGTTGAAACTGGAGCAGCAGCACAACCAGGTGGACTGGGGACAGCAAGGAGTCATCATGCCAGGTAGTCTTGAGGCATGGTCCTACGGCTCAGGTCCTCCGAGAGAGAGAAAGAAAGAGAGAATTAGAGAGAGCATACTTAAATTCACACAGGACACCGGATAAGACAGGAGAAGTACTCCAGATATAACAAACTGACCCTAGCCCCCCGACACATAAACTACTGCAGCATAAATACTGGAGGGGTCAGGACACACTGTGGCCCCATCCGATGATACCCCCTGACAGGGCCAAATAGGAAGGATATAACCCCACCCACTTTGCCAAAGTACAGCCCCCACACCACTAGAGGGAAATCTTCAACCACCAACTTACCATCCTGAGACCGGGCCGAGTATAGCCCACAAAGATCTCCGCCACGGCACAACCCAAGGGGGGGCGCCAACCCAGACAGGAAGATCACATCAGTGACTCAACCCACTCAAGTGACGCACCCCTCCTAGGGACAGCATGGAAGAGCACCAGTAAGCTAGTGACTCAGCCCCTGTAATAGGGTTAGAGGCAGAGAATCCCAGTGGAAAGAGGGGAACCGGCCAGGCAGAGACAGCAAGGACGGTTCGTTGCTCCAGAGCCTTTCCGTTCACCTTCACACTCCTGGGCCAGACTACACTCAATCATATGACCCACTGAAGAGATTAGTCTTCAGTAAAGACTTAAAGGTTGAGACCGAGTCTGCGTCTCTCACATGGGTAGGCAGACCATTCCATAAAAATTGAGCTCTATAGGAGAAAGCCCTGCCTCCAGCTGTTTGCTTAGAAATTCTAGGGACAATTAGGAGGCCTGCATCTTGTGACCGTAGCGTACGTGTAGGTATGTACGGCAGGACCAAATCAGAGAGATAGGTTGGAGCAAGCCCATGTAATGCTTTGTAGGTTAGCAGTAAAACCTTGAAATCAGCCCTTGCCTTGACAGGAAGCTAGTGTAGGGAGGCTAGCACTGGAGTAATATGATACATTTTTTTGGTTCTAGTCAGGATTCTAGCAGCCGTATTTAGCACTAACTGAAGTTTATTTAGTGCTTTATCCGGGTAGACGGAAAGTAGAGCATTGCAGTAGTCTAACCTAGAAGTAACAAATGCATGGATACATTTTTCTGCATCGTTTTTGGACAGAAAGTTTCAGATTATTCCAATGTTACGTAGATGGAAAAAACGCTGTCCTTGAAACAGTCTTGATATGTTCGTCAAAAGAGAGATCAGGGTCCAGAGTAACGCCGAGGTCCTTCACAGTTTTATTTGAGACGACTGTACAACCATTAAGATTAATTGTCAGATTCAACAGAAGATCTCTTTGTTTCTTGGGACCTAGAACAAGCATCTCTGTTTTGTCCAAGTTTAAAAGTAGAAAGTTTGCAGCCATCCACTTCATTATGTCTGAAACACAGGCTTCTAGTGAGGGCAATTTTGGGGCTTCACCATGTTTCATTGAAATGTACAGCTGTGTGTCATCCGCATAGCAGTGAAAGTTAACATTATGTTTTCGAATGACATCCCCAAGAGGTAAAATATATAGTGAAAACAATAGTGGTCCTAAAACGGAACCTTGAGGAACACCAAAATGTACAGTTGATTTGTCAGAGGACAAACCATTCACAGAGACAAATCACAGAGACTATCTTTCCGACAGATACTTGTCCGTGTAGACCAATTTGGGTTTCCAATCTCTCCAAAAGAATGTGGTGATCGATGGTATCAAAAGCAGCACTAAGGTCTAGGAGCACGAGGACAGATGCAGAGCCTCGGTCTGATGCCATTAAAAGGTAATTTACCACCTTCACAAGTGCAGTCTCAGTGCTATGATGGGGTCTAAAACCAGACTGAAGCATTTCGTATACATTGTTTGTCTTCAGGAAGGCAGTGAGTTGCTGCGCAACAGCCTTTTCTAACATTTTTGAGAGGAATGGAAGATTCGATATAGGCCGATAGTTTTTTATATTTTCTGGGTCAAGGTTTGGCTTTTTCAAGAGAGGCTTTATTACTGCCACTTTTAGTGAGTTTGGTACACATCCGGTGGATAGAGAGCCGTTTATTATGTTCAACATAGGAGGGCTAAGCACAGGAAGCAGCTCTTTCAGGAGTTGAGTTGGAATAGGGTCCAGTATGCAGCTTGAAGGTTTAGAGGCCATGATTATTTTCATCATTGTGTCAAGAGATATAGTACTAAAACACTTGAGTGTCTCTCTTGATCCTAGGTCCTGGCAGAGTTGTGCAGACTCAGGACAACTGAGCTTTGAAGGAATACGCAGATTTAAAGAGAAGTCCGTAATTTGCCTGCTAATAATCATGATCTTTTCCTCAAAGAAGTTCATGAATTTATTACTGCTGAAGTGAAAGCCATCCTCACTTGGGGAATGCTGCTTTTTAGTTAGCTTTGCGACAGTATCAAAAATACATTTTGGATTGTTCTTATTTTCCTCAATTAAGTTGGAAAAATAGGATGATCGAGCAGCAGTGAGGGCTCTTCGATACTGCACGGTACTGTCTTTCCAAGCTAGTAGGAAGACTTCCAGTTTGTGTGGCAGCATTTCCGTTCCAATTGTCTGGAAGCTTGCTTCAGAGCTCAGGTATTTTCTGTATACCAGGGAGCTAGTTTCTTATGAGAAATGTCCTCAGTGAGGTGGTTAACTGATTTTTGTCCTCTGACGTCCTTGGGTAGGCAGAGGGAGTCTGGAAGGGCATCAAGGAATCTTTGTGTTGTCTGTGAATTTATAGCACGACTTTTGATGCTCCTTGGTTGGGGTCTGAGCAGATTATTTGTTGCAATTGCAAACATAATAAAATGGTTTCTATAACCTTTATATTCTCTCAATTCCTTTCACAGCAAGATGGTGAAAAATGTGTGTGTGAAATGGTGAAGAGACAGCAAGAGGAGAATGAGAGAAGAGAGAGAGAGAAGAGAGAGAGAGACAGAAAGAAAGAAGAGATATATATAGAGAGAGAGACAGACAGACAGAGAGAGAGCGAGAGAGAGAAAGAGAGAGAGTCAGTCCCAGACAGTGATCTCTAGTGCAGTCAGTCCCAGACAGTGATCTCTACTGCACAGTCAGTCCCATTTTTATTTTTTTCATATATTTTTTACCTTTATTTAACTAGGCAAGTCAGTTAAGAACACATTCTTATTTTCAATGACAGCCTAGGAACAGTGGGTTAACTTCCTTGATCAGGGGCAGAACGACAGATTTGTACCTTGTCAGCTCAGTCCCATACAGTGATCTCTACTGCACAGTCAGTCCTAGACAGTTAGACAGAAAAACAGACAGTCAGACAGACAGTCCAGAGAGAACAGACTAACCTCCATCTAACCCAGTCTCTCTCCACTGGAATACCTGCATTATTCATAGGAAGAAACTCCACTTTTTTATGTGTGTGCAGAGTGTGTGCAGAGTGTGTGTGGTGTGGTATACCCTGCTTACCAAGAGAACATCCTCAACTGATTCAGCTCTCTAGGGAGAGCTCGGCTGATTTCCTTGTAAACAGAAACAATTACATGCTGAAACACACACGCACACACACACACACAGTTTCTGCTGACTATGTACCTCTACAGAGTCCTATATCCCCTAGGCCAGTATTCGGTTAGCCACTGAAGGATGGCCCATAACCCAGTATGGAGTGTAAGATCCTCCATTTGGAAACACTGCCCATTCACATCTCCATACAGAATCTATGTACTGCAGGGAAGCGGACTGCAGCACCATGATCTGCCCAGCACTCTCTCTCTCTCAAACACTGCATGGTCTGCCCAGCACTCTCTCTCTCTCTCTCAAACACTGCATGGTCTGCCCAGCACTCTCTCTCTCTCAAACACTGCATGGTCTGCCCAGCACTCTCTCTCTCTCTCTCTCTCAAACACTGCATGGTCTGCCCAGCACTCTCTCTCTCTCTTTCAAACACTGCATGGTCTGCCCAGCACTCTCTCTCTCTCAAACACTGCATGATCTGCCCAGCACTCTCTCTCTCAAACACTGCATGATCTGCCCAGCACTCTCGCTCTCTCTCTCTCAAACACTGCATGATCTGCCCAGCACTCTCGCTCTCTCTCTCTCAAACACTGCATGATCTGCCCAGCACTCTCTCTCTCTCTCTCTCTCTCTCTCTCAAACACTGCATGATCTGCCCAGCACTCTCTCTCTCTCTCAAACACTGCATGGTCTGCCCAGCACTCTCTCTCTCAAACACTGCATGGTCTGCCCAGCACTCTCTCTCTCAAACACTGCATGGTCTGCCCAGCACTCTCAAACACTGCATGGTCTGCCCAGCACTCTCAAACACTGCATGGTCTGCCCAGCACTCTCAAACACTGCATGGTCTGCCCAGCACTCTCTCTCAATTCAATTCAATTCAATTCAATTCAAGGGCTTTATTGGCATGGGAAACATGTGTTAACATTGCCAAAGCAAGTGAGGTAGATAATATATACAGTGAATATATAAAGTGAAATACAGTGCCTTGCGAAAGTATTCGGCCCCTTTGAACTTTGCGACCTCTGCAGGTGCATTTATACGGAGACTTGATTACACACAGGTGGATTGAATTTGTCATCATTAGTCATTTAGGTCAACATTGGATCATTCAGAGATCCTCACTGAACTTCTGGAGAGAGTTTGCTGCACTGAAAGTAAAGGGGCTGTATAATTTTGCACGCCCAATTTTTCAGTTTTTGAATTGTTAAAAAAGTTTGAAATATCCAATAAATGTCGTTCCACTTCATGATTGTGTCCCACTTGTTGTTGATTCTTCACAAAAAAATACAGTTTTATATCTTTATGTTTGAAGCCTGAAATGTGGCAAAAAGTCGCAAAGTTCAAGGGGGCCGAATACTTTCGCAAGGCACTGTAAACAATAAAAATGAACAGTAAACATTACACATACAGAAGTTTCAAAACAATAAAGACATTACAAATGTCATATTATATATATATATATATATATATATATATATATATATACAGTGTTTTAACAATGTACAAATGGTAAAGGACACAAGATAAAATAAATAAGCATAAATATGGGTTGTATTTACAATGGTGTGTGTTCTTCACTGGTTGCCCTTTTCTCGTGGCAACAGGTCACAAATCTTGCTGCTGTGATGGCACACTGTGGAATTTCACCCAGTAGATATGGGAGTTTTTCAAAATTGGATTTGTTTTCGAATTCTTTGTGGATCTGTATAATCTGAGGGAAATATCTCTCTAATAAGGTCATACATTGGGCAGGAGGTTAGGAAGTGCAGCTCAGTTTCCACCTCATTTTGTGGGCAGTGAGCACATAGCCTGTCTTCTCTTGAGAGCCATGTTTGCCTACGGCGGCCTTTCTCAATAGCAAGGCTATGCTCACTGAGTCTGTACATACTCAAAGCTTTCCTTAATTTTGGGTCAGTCACAGTGGTCAGGTATTCTGCCGCTGTGTACTCTCTGTGTAGGGCCAAATAGCATTCTAGTTTGCTCTGTTTTTTTGTTAATTCTTTCCAATGTGTCAAGTAATTATCTTTTTGTTTTCTCATGATTTGGTTGGGTCTAATTGTGCTGCTCTCCTGGGGCTCTGTAGGGTGTGTTTGTGTTTGTGAACAGAGCCCCAGGACCAGCTTGCTTAGGGGACTCTTCTCCAGGTTCATCTCTCTGTAGGTGATGGCTTTGTTGTGGAAGGTTTGGGAATCGCTTCCTTTTAGGTGGTTATAGAATTAAACGGCTCTTTTCTGGATTTTGATAATTAGTGGGTATCGGCCTAATTCTGCTCTGCATGCATTATTTGGTGTTCTACGTTGTACACGGAGGATATTTTTGCAGAATTATGCGTGCAGAGTCTCAATTTGGTGTTTGTCCCATTTTGTGAAGTCTTGGTTGGTGAGCGGACCCCAGACCTCACAACCTTAAAGGGCAATGGGCTCTATGACTGATTCAAGTATTTTTAGCCAAATCCTAATTGGTATGTTGAAATTTATGTTCCTTTTGATGGCATAGAATGCCCTTCTTGCCTTGTCTCTCAGATCGTTCACAGCTTTGTGGAAGTTACCTGTGGCGCTGATGTTTAGGCCAAGGTATGTATAGTTTTTTGTGTGCTCTAGGGCAACAGTGTCTAGATGAAATTTGTATTTGTGGTCCTGGTGACTGGACCTTTTTTGGAACACCATTATTTTGGTCTTACTGAGATTTACTGTCAGGGCCCAGGTCTGACAGAATCTGTGCATAAGATCTAGGTGCTGCTGTAGGCCCTCCTTGGTTGGTGACAGAAGCACCAGATCATCAGCAAACAGCAGACATTTGACTTCGGATTCTAGTAGGGTGAGGCCGGGTGCTGCAGACTTTTCTAGTGCCCGCGCCAATTCGTTGATATATATGTTGAAGAGGGTGGGGCTTAAGCTGCATCCCTGTCTAAGCCCACGACCCTGTGTGAAGAAATGTGTGTGTTTTTTGCCAATTTTAACCGCACTCTTGTTGTTTGTGTACATGGATTTTATAATGTCGTATGTTTTACCCCCAACACCACTTTCCATCAGTTTGTATAGCAGGCCCTCATGCCAAATTGAGTCGAAGGCTTTTTTGAAATCAACAAAGCATGAGAAGACTTTGCCTTTGTTTTGGTTTGTTTGGTTGTCAATTAGGGTGTGCAGGGTGAATACATGGTCTGTTGTACGGTAATTTGGTAAAAAGCCAATTCTCAGTACATTGCTTTCATTGAGGAAATGTACGAGTCTGCTGTTAATGATAATGCAGAGGATTTTCCCAAGGTTACTGTTGTGGCATATTCCACGGTAGTTATTGGGGTCAAATTTGTCTCCACTTTTGTGGATTGGGGTGATCAGTCCTTGGTTCCAAATATTGGGGAAGATGCCAGAGCTAAGGATGATGTTAAAGAGTTTTAGTGTAGCCAATTGGAATTTGTTGTCTGTATATTTGATCATTTCGTTGAGGATACCATCAACACCACAGGCCTTTTTGGGTTGGAGGGTTTTTATTTTGTCCTGTAACTCATTCAATGTAATTGGAGAATCCAGTGGGTTCTGGTAGTCTTTAATAGTTGATTCTAAAATCTGTATTTGATCATGTATATGTTTTTGCTCTTTATTCTTTGTTATAGAGCCAAAAAGATTGGAGAAGTGGTTTACCCATACATCTCAATTTTGGATAGATAATTCTTCGTGTTGTTGTTTGTTTAGTGTTTTCCAATTTTCCCAGAAGTGGTTAGAGTCTATGGATTCTTCAATTACATTGTGCTGATTTCTGACATGCTGTTCCTTCTTTTTCCGTAGTGTATTTCTGTATTGTTTTAGTGATTCACCATAGTGAAGGCGTAGACTCAGGTTTTCCGGGTCTCTATGTTTTTGGTTGGACAGGTTTCTCAATTTCTTTCTTAGATTTTTGCATTCTTCATCAAACCATTTGTCATTGTTGTTCATTTTCTTCGGTTTTCTATTTGAGATTTTTAGATTTGATAGGGAAGCTAAGGTCAAATATACTGTTAAGATTTTCTACTGCCAAGTTTACACCTTCACTATTACAGTGGAACGTTTTACCCAGGAAATTGTCTAAAAGTGATTGAATTTGTTGCTGCCTAATTGTTTTTTGGTAGGTTGCCAAACTGCATTCCTTCCATCTATAGCATTTCTTAATGTTACTCAGTTCCTTTGGCTTTGATACCTCATGATTGAGTATTGCTCTGTTTAAGTAGACTGTGATTTTGCTGTGGTCTGATAGGGGTGTCAGTGGGCTGACTGTGAACGCTCTGAGAGACTCTGGGTTGAGGTCTCTCTCAAACACTGCATGATCTGCCCAGCACTCTCTCTCTCAAACACTGCATGCACACATTTGAGTAGGCCTAGTTGTGATTTCAATACTTTTTCCTGTGTATTCTCAAATACACAGTCCAAAACAGGTACTTTTATTTGAGTATTTGAATTCTTAATTGTAAAAAAAAAAATCAAATAGCCAACCAAATTGTATTTGAAAGTAATTACAAATATTTATTTCAAATGCTATTTTCAAATACATGGGTTAAATGCATGGGTGTACTTTCCACGTGTATTTCAACAATTAACTACTTGTTTTTTCAAAGGCTATCTGAATACTTGTTTTGAAATGTATTGAAAAGTAGTTGAAGCATCTCATTAAAATAACCCAGGTCTGACATGCACACACAGTGGAAAGACTAGAGGGTTAAACTATCGTCAGGCCTCCCAGCAGGGAGCCATCACTTCTCTACGCTGTGGTGTGCCGTGGTGCAATACTGTCGAACTCGTCCATTTCCATGGAAATCAAGGGGGATGAGTAGTGGGGGATTTCTCTCTGTTTCACTCACTCTCAAGGCTGTGTTCCAAATGGCCCCCTAGTACACTACTTTTGACCAGGATCCACAGGGCTCTGGTCAAAAGTAGTGCACTATGTAGGGAATAGGGTGGCATTTACAATGTATCTCAAAGGGTTTCAGGGAGAGGGACAGGGGGTTGTGGTTTGAGTGGTTTTCTGCATGGGAGCGAGATACCAACCATAACACAACTATTAAAATCATACATTTCCCGAGCACCATCACTCAGGTGTTTACCAAAACAACTGGCGTCTGGGAGGCCATTTTGTTGTTGTTTGAATTACGGACTGCAGATTGAACAATATGCGTGTGTGTGTGTGTGTGTGTGTGTATCTGTGCTTGTGTTTAAGTCAGACCCTGTGTCTGCATACTGAGTGAGGTCACTCACTGAAACATAACTGAGGTCTGATATCCTGTCTATACATTACTGTTCCTGACTCAGCTGTTTACTGACACACACACACACACACTTACTTACTGCATACTGAAACATAGCTGAGGTCTGATATCCTGTCTATACATTACTGTTCCTGACTCAGCTGTTTACTGACACACACACACATAAACACTTCCTTACTGCACACTGAAACATAGCTGAGGTCTGATATCCTGTCTATACATTACTGTTCCTGACTCAGCTGTTTACTGACACACACACACACACATGAACACTTCCTTACTGATTCTCTGCCAGCATGTTCAAAGTCAGTTATAATCACTGTATCCTGATTCACACTTTTTTGGTTTAGTCCAAAAAAGGGCCTAGTCAAAAGTTAAGCACTATATAGGGAATAGGGCGCTATTTGGGACGCAGAATTTATTTCATCAGCACTGTGATATATATGATCTGCCTGGGGCCCTGAGTTTTTCCTAGTCAGGCCTTGTGGTTGGGGGAAATTTCTGGGCCCTATAGATTACTGGTCAACAGCTCCAGGATCAGCTTCCCCTTCACCAAATCCCAACAGTAACCATTAGAGGGAAAAATGATAAACAAGCATTAAATTAGCATCTATGAACAATACTGAAAGTCCTGTAAGGCCATCTAGTGGCTCATTACAGAAGTGCCAATTTGTCCAGGATATAAAATCCCATAAAATCCCTGACATCCATCTCTAACAGCGGAGGCTGGTGGGAGGCGCTATAGGAGGACAGGCTAATTGTAATGGCTGGAATGGAATAAATGGAACGGTATCAAATGGTACCAAACCACAGTCAGCATCTCCTCCTCCAGCTGAAACCATTTATCTGGAGACATGTCTTTCTGTGACCTGAACTAACCCATGTTTCCACTGTGACCTGAACTAACCCATGTTTCCACTGTGACCTGAACTAACCCATGTTTCCACTGTGACCTGAACTAACCCATGTTTCCACTGTGACCTGAACTAACCCATGTTTCCACTGTGACCTGAACTAACCCATGTTTCCACTGTGACCTGAACTAACCCATGTTTCCACTGTGTGCGTAATGTGTTAGTGTGTCCTGAACTAACCCATGTTTCCACTGTGACCTGAACTAACCCATGTTTCCACTGTGTACGTAATGTGTTAGTGTGTCCTGAACTAACCCATGTTTCCACTGTGACCTGAACTAACCCATGTTTCCACTCTGTGCGTAATGTGTTAGTGTGTCCTGAACCAACCTGTGCTTCCTTCCTTGACTTCTCCAGTGCTTTCAATACCATACAAGCCTGCTTGCTGGCCCAAAAGCTAAAGGACATTCACATAAACCCACACACAAACAAATGGATTGTGAACTACCTGATCAATAGATCACAGTTGGTAAGACTGAACCAGGAAGCATCAGATATGTACAAACACGGGGGCGCCACAGGGGACGGTCCTGTCACTTTTTCTGTTTACCCTTTACACAAATGACTTCACACACAACAATGAACTGAGACACTTACAGAAATTCTCTGATGACTGTAATAAACTGTGTCATGAGAGGAGACGATGCTCATCTAAGGGATATACAAGAGTCCTTTGTGAAATGGTGTGAGGATAATTACTTCCACCTGAATGTACTAAAGCCCAAGGAGCTAGTGGTAGATTTTAGGAAAAATAAACATGTTTTTAATCCCATTTCAATTAATTGTGAAGAGATTGTCACTGTTGACTCGTATAAGTACTTGGGTGTAATACTGGACAAACTGAACTGAACTGGAAGGAGAATTCTTACAGAGTCTACAAAAACACCCAATCCAGACCGTACTTTTTAAACAAGCTTACATCTTTTAATGTCTGTGACAAAATGCTCTATTGCACTATCTTAGCGAGAGACACTCTGATGACACACACCCCCTCCACAGCGCTCTGATGACACACACCCCCTCCACAGCACTCTGACACACACCCCCTCCACAGGGCTCTGAGGACACACACCCCCTCCACAGCACTCTGACACACACCCCCTCCACAGGGCTCTGATGACACACACCCCCTCCACAGCACTCTGACACACACCCACTCCACAGCACTCTGATGACACACACACCCACTCCACAGCACTCTGACACACACCCACTCCACAGCACTCTGATGACACACACACTCACTCCACAGCACTCTGATGACACACACACCCACTCCACAGCACTCTGATGACACACACACTCACTCCACAGCACTCTGATGACACACACACCCACTCCACAGCACTCTGATGACACACACACCCACTCCACAGCACTCTGATGACACACACACTCACTCCACAGCACTCTGACACACCCCCTACACAGCACTCTGATGACACACACCCCCTCCACAGCACTCTGATGACACACACCCACTCCACAGCACTCTGATGACACACACACACACTCCACAGCACTCTGATGACACACACCCACTCCACAGCACTCTGATGACACACACCCACTCCATAGGGCTCTGATGACACACACCCACTCCACAGCACTCTGATGACACACACCCACTCCATAGGGCTCTGATGACACACACCCACTCCATAGGGCTCTGATGACACACACCCACTCCACAGCACTCTGATGACACACACACCCACTCCACAGCACTCTGATGACACACACACCCACTCCACAGCACTCTGATGACACACACCCACTCCACAGCATTCTGATGACACACACACCCACTCCACAGCACTCTGATGACACACACACCCACTCCACAGCACTCTGACACACACCCACTCCATAGGGCTCTGATGACACACACCCACTCCATAGGGCTCTGATGACACACACCCACTCCACAGCACTCTGATGACACACACACCCACTCCACAGCACTCTGATGACACACACACCCACTCCACAGCACTCTGATGACACACACCCACTCCACAGCACTCTGATGACACACACCCACTCCATAGGGCTCTGATGACACACACCCACTCCATAGGGCTCTGATGACACACACCCCCTCCACAGCACTCTGATGACACACACACCCACTCCACAGCACTCTGATGACACACACACCCACTCCACAGCACTCTGATGACACACACCCACTCCACAGCACTCTGATGACACACACACCCACTCCACAGCACTCTGATGACACACACACCCACTCCACAGCACTCTGATGACACACACACCCACTCCACAGCACTCTGACACACACCCACTCCACAGCACTCTGATGACACACACACCCACTCCACAGCACTCTGATGACACACACACTCACTCCACAGCACTCTGACACACCCCCTACACAGCACTCTGATGACACCCCCCCCCTCCACAGCACTCTGATGACACACACCCACTCCACAGCACTCTGATGACACACACACACACACTCCACAGCACTCTGATGACACACACCCACTCCACAGCACTCTGATGACACACACCCACTCCATAGGGCTCTGATGACACACACCCACTCCACAGCATATGATGACACATACCAACTCCACAGCACTCTGATGACACACACCCCCTCCACAGCACTCTGATGACACACACCCACTCCATAGGGCTCTGATGACACACACCCACTCCATAGGGCTCTGATGACACACACCCACTCCACAGCACTCTGATGACACACACACCCACTCCACAGCACTCTGATGACACACACCCACTCCACAGCACTCTGACACACACACACACACACTCCACAGCACTCTGGTGATACACACCCCCTCCACAGCACTCTGATGACACACACCCACTCCACAGCACTCTGATGACACACACCCACTCCACAGCACTCTGATGACACACACCCACTCCACAGCACTCTGATGACACACACCCACTCCACAGCACTATGATGACACACACACCCACTCCACAGCACTCTGGTGACACACACCCCCTCCACAGCACTCTGATGACACACACCCACTCCACAGCACTCTGATGACACACACCCACTCCACAGCACTCTGATGACACACACCCACTCCACAGCACTCTGATGACACACACACACACACTCCACAGCACTCTGATGACACACACCCACTCCACAGCACTCTGATGACACACACCCACTCCACAGCACTCTGATGACACACACCCACTCCACAGCACTCTGATGACACACACCCACTCCACAGCACTCTGATGACACACACCCACTCCACAGCACTCTGATGACACACACCCACTCCACAGCACTCTGATGACACACACACCCACTCCACAGCACTCTGATGACACCCACACACACTCCACAGCACTCTGATGACACACACACCCACTCCACAGCACTCTGATGACACACACACCCACTCCACAGCACTCTATTGATACACACCCCCTCCATGGGCACTCTGATGACACACACCCACTCCACAGCACTCTGATGACACAGATCCACTCCACAGCACTCTGATGACACACACCCACTCCACAGCACTCTGATGACACACACCCACTCCACAGAACTCTGATGACACACACCCACTCCACAGCACTCTGATGACACACACACCCACTCCACAGCACTCTGATGACACACACCCACTCCATAGCACTCTGATGACACACACACCCACTCCACAGCACTCTGATGACACACCCACTCCACAGCACTCTGATGACACACACCCACTCCACAGCACTCTGATGACACTCCCACTCCACAGCACTCTGATGACACACACCCACTCCACAGCACTCTGACACACAGGAGCAGATTCTGTAGCAGGTTCATCCTGCTCAGATGTTCCACAGAGAGGTTTATACGGTCATGTTTACCCACAGCCATGAGGCTTTTTAATACGTGTAATTAATTAACTGTTTTATGAGGTCTTTCTCTTGTAAAATGTTGGTGCCTGTTTCCCCCCAGAGTAGGATAGAAAACGGTACTTCAATCAGACTATTCTTTTAGGGATAATATTGTTGGTGCATGTGCCTTTGTGTCTTTTTATCATGTGTTGGTCATTGTTGTGTGTCCTGTCGTTGTACGTCATTGATGATGCATGCTGTGATAAAACAATTACCCAAGTTGGGATTGATAAAGTAATACTCTACTCTCTCTACTCTCCAAGGGGAAGTGGATGGAGCATGTGAGCTGTCTCTTCAGGTGAGCTGTGGGAGAAGACCAAAGGCAACCAATCAGTCGACAGTGAAAATTAAAATCTGTGTTCTTACTGGACACGTTCAGGTAGTACCTGTTTCAAAACGTTTTTCCTCCAACTGAACCTGACCCTGATGCATCTCTCTCTGAGCAGCAAGAAGCATCAAGGAGTCCTAGGGGCTGTAGTCCACTCTCTCCAGGGAGCCTCCTGTGAGGGGGTATGGAGGACCAGGGAGTACCTCCCTCTGAGGGTAGAGGAGGGGGCAGGGTCCTCGGACATAAACTACGGACAATAAATGCAATTGCGTTTTATCAAAGGCAATTTGAATACACAGAGATACCGTGATGAGATCCTGAGGCCCTTTGTCGTGCCATTCATCCACCGCCATCACCTCGTGTTTCAGCATGATAATGCGTGGCCCCGTGATGCAGGGATCTGCACACAATTTCTTGAAGCTGAAAATGACCCAGTTCTTCTATGGCCTGCATACTCACCAGACATGTCACCAATTGAGCATGTATGGGATGCTCTCGATAGACGTGTACGACAGCGTTTTCCAGTTCCCGCCAATATCTAGCAACTTTATACAGTCATTGAAGAGGAGTGGGACAACATTCCACATGCCACAATCAACAGCCTGATCAATTTATGCGAAGGAGATGTGAAAAACTGCATAAGGCAAATGGTGGTTCTCTGATTCACGCTCCTCTCTCTTTTTTTTAAAGGTACATTACATGACCAAAAGTATGTGGACACCTGCTCGTCGAACATCTCATTCGAAAATCATGGGCATTAATATGGAGTTGGTCCCCCCTTTGCTGTTATAACAGCATCCACTCTTCTGGGAAGGCTTTCCACTAGATATTGGAACATTGCTTCGGGGACTTGCTTCCATTTAGCCACAAGAGCATTAGTGAGGTCGGGCACTGATGTTGGGCGATTAGGCCTGGCTCGCAGTCGGTGTTCCAATTCAAGGTGTTTGATGGGGTTGAGGTCAGGGCTCTCTGCAGGCCAGTCAAGTTATTCCACACTGATCTCAACAAACCATTTCTGTATGAACTTAACTTTTTGCACGGGGGCATTGTCATGCTGAAACAGGAAAGGACCTTCCCCAAACTGTTGCCACAAAGTTGGAAGCACAGAATCGTCTCTATAATGTCATTCTATACTGTAGCATTAAGATTTCCCTTCACTGGAACTAAGGGGCCTAGCCCGAACCATGAAAAACAGCCCCAGACCATTCTTCCACCTCCACCCAAACTTTACAGTTGGCACTATGCATTCGGGCAGGTAGCGTTCTCCTGGCATCAGTCAAACCCAGATTCGTCCGTCGGACTGCCAGATGGTGAAGCATGATTCATCACTCTAGAGAACACCTTTCCACTGCTCCAGAGGCCAATGGTGGCGAGCTTTACACCACTCCAGCCGACGCTTGGCATTGTACACAGTGATCTTAGGCTGCTCGGCCATGGACACCCATTTCATGAAGCTTCTGACAAACAGTTATTGTGCTGACGTTGCTTCCAGAGGCAGTTTGGAACTCGGGAGTCAGTGTTGCAACTGAGTACGGATGATTTTTACACGCTACGTGCTTCAGCACTTTGCGGTCCTGTTGTGTGAGCTTGTGTGGCCTACCACTTCGCGGCTGAGCCGTTGTTGCTCCTAGACATTTCCACTTCGTGATAACAGCACATACAGTTGACCGGGGCAGCTCTAGCAGGAGCATACATTTGACGAACTGACTTGTTGGAAAGGTGGCATTCTATGATGGTGCCACGTTGAATGTCACTGAGCGCTTCAGTAAGGCCATTCTACTGCCAATGTTTGTCTATGGAGATTGCATAGCTGTGTGCTGAAATAGCCAAATCCATGAATTTGAAGACATGTCCACATACTTTTGTACTTTATATATAGTGTATATGTGATGCATATCTGTATTCCTAGTCATGTGAAATACATAAATTAGGGCCAAATGAATTTATTTAAATTGACTGATATCCTGATATGAACTGTAACTCAGTAAAATCCTTGAAATTGTTGCATGTTGCATTTATATTCCTCCACCACTTTGTTCAGCAGCCTGGAGTCCAGGTGGAAGTAGACGTACAGTTCCCTCTCTCGCCTGAGGAGGGCGCTGTGGTCCGCTGTGGTGATTGGCTGTTTTCTCGTCTCTTAACCCTGCCAGTGCCTCCGCAACAATGTTCTCAACACCAATATGCTGGATAACTTTGCTATTATGCACATAGTAACATGATCTAGGAAAAGGCACCAATTCAACAGCGCACTGATGTGTTTCAGAACTGCGGACAGCAACCACTATCCAACACTGGAGAAAGCGAATTTGTTATTAAATATTTTTTAAAGTATTTGTGTTGCACAATTGTTCTTACATAATATAACCATATACAATTTCAGTGGCACATCTAAGACTGATGGACTGTGCCATCCCCACGGCATCCACAATCGATCAATCCATTCAGCACAAATTATATTTTGTATTTTTTTTTTGCTACTGCTTGACTAAAGAAATGTTGGTCAACCAACTGCCTATCGACTAAACAATCGACCATTCAACTAAATGGGGTCAGCCCTAGTCTGCATCATGATCAAGCATTTGTGCATTACAAAACAAACTAACTGTACCTGCTCCTGTCTGAAGATATAGTACTCCTGTCTGAAGGTATAGTACTCCTGTCTGAAGGTATAGTACTCCTGTCTGAAGGTATAGTACTCCTGTCTGGCCAGCTGCAGGCCCAGGTCTCCCCTAACCACAGGCACGTTGAGCAGCCTGGTGCGTTGCCTCAGAGCTGCTGTAGAGGCCCCTGGACGAGAGATTCCAGATCAGCCCCCACGCCATGCAGCTCACGCCTGGACAAAGCCTCACGCGCCTGGAGAGAGGAGGTGTTGATGGTGGTGCCCTGTGAGAGGAGAGAGGGAGAAGTTAGTTAGAAGTTAGAGTTCATATGCAACTCTCATGAACCATCCAATGCCCACAGCCCTTACTAACATGTTATATAGTGATACCAATAATTGCAATAAAAAGGGCATTCCAAAAGGTTATACGATAAAGAATTTCAAAACAGGTGCCTTACCTTGGTGAATGACCGCAGGTTCTCAGTGATCCACCCCAGCCCGGCCCTGGCTCTCTCTTCCTCTGCCCTGGCCTTGAACAACTGGTGCTGGGCCACAATCTGACCCCACTGGAGCCTGGCCATTTCCCTCCTCTGCTCCACCACTCTTTTCCATCCTTCTCTTTTATCTCATCCCCCTCTCCATCTCCGCAGAGGCTGAGGTCCAGGAACTGGAAGCTTTCTGAGCAGGAGGTCTCCACCATGTCGGTGATGCCCTGGAAGAACTGGCGCTGGGTGAGGGCGGCCAGGGCCTTGGTGTTCAGCTCCTCCTGGTAGAGATAGTGCTCCAGAGATAGCTGGGAGAACAGGACAGGGGGCCCTGGTGGGTGGGTACTGAGGGCCGAGGCAGCAGCCTCTCCCTGGGTCTTTCCTTCCTTGGAATCTGGGTCTACTTTGAGGTAGGATCCTAGTTTCCTCACCTCGTCCGTGAGGGTCTGTAGTGCTGCATTTGTCCCGGCATTCTCCGCCCCCAGCGCCGCATTGACATCCTTCAGCCTGCCATTGGCCACATCCTGCTGGGCGGCTAATCGGAGCGCAGCGTCAGCCTGGGAGGTGGCGAGCACCTGGAGCTTCTTGTGGCGCCACTGTTTTAGCTGCTTCTCCTTTTTAAACGCAACTAGCTCCTCCTCTAGGTCTTCCACTTTCACCTCCCCCTCCGTCAAGGATGAAAAGGATGAGGAAGGGTGGACCATGCTACTTGCAGCCGCAGGCCTACAGGTCTTGAGGACTTCGCCCAGGGCAGCCTGATCAAATATGGGCTTGACGGAGTCGCCATAAAGGCCCGGGCCTCCTCTGGGGTAAGGACGTTGCCCTGCTTGAGGGTGTGGCAGACAAAGCCAAGGAGGTTTTCCGAAGCACAGGCAAACAGCCAATCAAACTCAGAGCCCTTCAGGGATAGGGTGCCCAGATAACCTAAGCGACCAAGCGCATCCACAAACTGACCGCCGTCTAACATGACGACAGCACCCTACCACAGATAGAACAATGAGACAGATATTTCACCAGATGTATAAATGTGAAGCATACGCTTGGCTACCAAAGATGGTAGTGAGAGCTGTGTGGGAGAAGATGGAACGAAGATGGAACATTTTCTCATCAATGAAATATTTGATCTCAATACAGTTTTCTGTTCCCAAAACTAGAATCTGTTACAAACAGAGTGGACTAAGTTTCATTGACTTTACCATTTGCCAAAGTTTAAAAAAATATTGCATTGTTTAAAAGGAGTGCAAACGCTAAACGAGTTATTGCACACGTGCCCTTCACACAGTACACGTTCCCTCACGGAAATATGCAAAAAAAACTCATGCTAGAACGTGCCAATAGGATCTGGCTAGCTGGTGCATGGTTCTGCCCACTATGACTCATTTGTTCCCACTTGAAACAATGGGCTGTGGTCTATCTTGGTTTAGTTATAAAAATCTTTGATCCTTTTATTTTTAATCCCAGCCCCCGCAGGAGGTCTTTTGCCTTTTGGTAGGCGCCATTGTAAATTAAATAAAATTATTGTCTGACTTGCCTAGTTAAATAAAGGTTAAATCAAATAAAATACTGTCTGGCGACAACACTGTCATAGAGGCAGTAACATTAGGGTCAAGCCGGGTGAGGGTGGGATTTATTTAGAGGTGAGGAAAATGGTTAGAATTGACAAAAAATATTATCATCGATATGTTATCTCAACTGTAACATCATTGTAATTGAATATAATTTCAAATTGTTCCTTTCAAGACAAGACCATTTCCTGTGGAGAAGATGGTTCCTGAAATGAGGGGTAAACTCTCAGTTTGAGCTATTTCGAATATGAAATCTGAAGGACCTAGAAATTGTCAGGATGAAAGCTTCTCCGCCCTGATGATCGTGTCCTCAGTCAATAATCTCCATCGTTCATTGGTTCGGTAGGTCACGTTAATAAGGAGGCGTGGATTTGAAACTAATCACAACTGCATTGTTGAGTAGAGCGTTGAAGAAATGTTTAACCGAATATAGTTTATTTGTGAACTATAACTCCGGTGACACTGAAACTGTCACCTTTACACCCTAAGTAAGAACAGAAGTTGTTTAACATAATAAACTAGCTAACGTTACTGTAAACTCGCTAGTCACATTCTAACGATTGAGGTCCCTGAAGTGAATAGCTGCATCAATTCTGAAGCAATTTGTCCACCGGTACTTTACGTTGTTAAATTCTTGTTTTTCAACTGGTAGGAAGCGGCTACACGAGCGAAATGCGCGCTCTCAACCATCTTCTTTGGGGTTATTGGACGGGGATGAAACATTTCACGAAAGAAAAGTAAATTATACTACGGGGAAGATACATTTAACATGCATCCACACAAACGAAATAATAACAAATATATACTTCAGTCGCTCGAAACCTCAAATCCCATATGTTCAGGCTCTGGTGCCTGATATGGTTGGACCACACACGTCAGTAATCCATGTAGCTCATCAAATGTTAAACGCATAAATTGTTCAACTAAAGAAACAATATCATTAGGATATTTATTGATTTATTTTTCAATTTGCCCCGTGCGGTTTATCACCATTGCTACAAAAGCGACAGTCGCGCTCTCATCCAAAATCAGTCACCCTCTCAACATTACGTTCTACGTCACGCGATGGGGATCCGCTAAACAACTTTTTCAGCCAATGAGAAAGTAGTCGAGCCTACCTGCCCACGCTCTTTTAACATTTCTAGGTATGTTTTGATATTTCTTTCATTCTGCACGGAGAACAGTGACCTAGAAGTGTGATTTGTTTATACGTTATTCGAGGTGAGTTTTGCTGGACAAGGTATGACATTCAAACGCATTGATAGAGAGAAATGCTTTTTTATCACTCGTTGAAATGCTGTTTATCACTCGTTTTATCACCGGTTGTGGTGGTGGTCGACAGACCGCTGTAAAGCGGGCTTGCACGGTATTCATTTGGCAACAATGCACAGCACTCGGCTAGGTTCTGCAAGTCCTTTATCTAGCTAACCTAGTGCTGTGGGATGAATGTGAATTTTGCTATTCTAAATAGCAGCCTACTGTAGGCTATTACAGTACTGTAAATCAATCAAAGATGATCTTTGGCTCAGTTATCTTTAGTTGTTTTGAAAGCAAGTAAGTAAATAATATATTAGTTCACAGTTGTCCAAAGCAAAGAGCCATGGTTCAATCCAAGACCTGGGTCCTGGCCCGTCACTTTGAAGGCTTCCCGGAGGACAGCAACTTTGAGCTGAAGCTGGAGCAGCAGCCAGAGCCTAAAGATGGAGGTAACAAACTAACACCTGTGGAGATGAGCTCATCACATGGACTTCGATCATCTGGACTAGTACTTGCACTGAGTACAAGATTCCTGTACCTGACTGAAGCCGATATGAGTGATGCCATCCGTTGTTGTTTTGTCTGTTTCAGAGGTGCTTCTCGAGGCACTGTTTCTCAGTGTGGATCCATACATGAGGTAGGGGAGAAAAGACAAAGGGGACGGGGTTGGATTCCCCTAACATTTTCCATTCAGGTCATGTTTCATGTAATGTGATATCTATAAGGAAAACTATATGTTATTATTCACTGAACAGTTTTGACTTTGCTAAACCACAGTTCTTCAGTAGATTTCCTGACAGAAAACATCTCATCTGATGTGTTCTTCTGTGGTTGTTTCCAGACCGTTCAGCCGACTGCGTATGAAAGAGGGGGGAGTGATGATCGGAACTCAAGTGGCCAAGTAAGAAAAATAAACCGGTCCGCGTCCGAATGGCACCATATTACCTACATAGTGCACTAGTGGGCCCTGGTCAAAAGCAGTGCACTATGTAGGGAATACGTTGCCATTTGGGATGCAGGCCTAAGTTAACTGCCTTTCATCTACCATGAGAGGACATGCATGCCTACCGTTTACTGGAAGAGAATGGGCCCTGCACCTGTTATTCATTTCTGAGGCAGTAGATTATCATTCGTGACTGCAGTTGTAAGAGAACAAATTGAATGCACTTGGCAGTGTACTCTGAGGTTCCGTTCCTGCCACAAGTGAATGGTTCAATGTGTTTTCACAGACAGTGTGTTATTGAGAGTGAGTCTGTCTGGATACGGACACAGAACCAAATGACTCTCCCCTGCATTCACTCTCTCCCCAGGGCTTTTTAAATGACTTCACTGAGTTTATTTCCTTGAATACTGTCATTAAAGTATCTTTGTGAATATGTGCAGATTGCTTCCATTGACATTTTCATATGTATTCAAATTAGTCTCTAGATAAACCATTTAGCGACCACTGAGGGTGAAGGTCGTAGTCCCAGATTAAACCTTCTCTGTGACTAGAAACACTTTCAATGGGAGATTGCCTAATGAACATACTTTACGATCTGTGTCTTCTGACACAGACTTGTTATCAACACTCTAAGTATGATCAACTACCCTAGTTAATTCAGTTTGTTTATTTGTTTGCGTGTGGTTTTCTAGGGTGATCCAGAGCAACAACTCAGCCTTCCCAATTGGGTGCCATGTGGTTGGTAGATGTGGCTGGAGGACACACACTGTGTCTGATGGGACAGGCCTGACACGCCTTCTGTCTGACTGGCCACAGGAGGTCCCCATGTCCCTGGCTCTGGGGGCCATCGGCATGCCTGGGTAAGGAATGGGGGACTTTCTGAGTGCCAGTGGCTTCTATTTTGGGGTAAAAGTCTCAGAAATCCCGGACCGAGGGCAACCGCACTCATCCAGAATGTCAGAACATTGTTAATGTGGGAGGCAACCCATCTGCCTAGGGAGAATAGTAAAAAAAAAACAAGAGTTACTATGGCATGAATCACCACTGGCCACAAAGTGTGTAACATTTATGTTTTCAGGTCAGAAGAAGGGCCTGGGTAAGGAGGGATTCTAACAGTTAATGTTTGAGCTAGTGTTGGAGAATTTGCAGCACAGCTGTTTCATGACAGATTAAATGTTGACCTCAAGTCTGCCAGGAAAAGCATCTGTATGTTTTTCTTTGAGTTTGATAAAACAAAGATTTGGGCCACAGATGTCTCCGGTCACCATTTCCGGTCCTGTTCCGCTGAACTCTAAACCGTTTGAATGAGTCACAATTCAGATGAGCATCCATCTGATGCTACTGCTTGTGTTTTTAAGGATCTAAAAAGCTTTATTTCGACGGTGAAGAATTATATATGGGAGAGGCGGGCAAGGATGAGAGAAAGGTTGAGGCGGGGATTGGCCTCACGACCATTGGGGTTGTACATGTGTGCTTTCTGATGGGAGTGTTCCCACTGGACCACACGGGTGACTCTTCTATGGTTAAACTTCTTATTAAAGAGCTCTCCCTCTGGTGCCCTGACTACTGGCTGACAGACCTTATGTGGTCTCCAGTGTTGTCTCCGCTGTTTGATCACTCTTTAAACAGTTTCAATATATGGAAACTCTTTGTCTGGGGGTTTGAGAATTTAAAAACATTTGAAAGACAAATGACTGTATTCCATGGACTATAAAGTTGTATTTTATTCTATTCCCTTGTAATCTGATTGCAGGTTAACAGCCCTGTACGGTCTGGAGGAGGTGCTGGGGCTGCAGGCTGGAGACACCCTCCTGGTGAACGCTGCAGCTGGGGCCGTGGGCTCCACTGTGGGCCAGATCGCTAAGATCAAGGGCTGCAGGGTGGTGGGCTCCACCGGGTCTGACGCCAAGGTAAGAATGAAAAAGAGATTTGTATGAAAGACTGTGAGGCAAAAATGCAACGGTCATCGTCTGTTTCATTGTCTTTATCCTTTGATTCAAAAAGGGGGCAGCACTTGATTAAGTTAAATTGTTTCATTTTCTTTTCCTGAACTTTTTTTGTTTATTCCTTTGTCTTTTTCTCTTTTCCGACACCAAGGTGGCCTTCCTCAAGGAGCTGGGCTTCGATGAGGCCTTCAACTACAAAACAGTCAGCTCTCTGGAGGAGGCCCTGAAGAGTGCCTCACCTGACGGATACCACTGCTTCTTTGAGAACGTAGGTTATATAGTAGTTAGAAAGTATTTGGTTGTAGTAAAGTATTTCAATAACATTTTATTAAGTAGTTATATAATAATTCCCTCTGATACTTGTAATATTGTGGTATTTCACTCTAGTTTTAATATCATTAGACAGATATACAGTGTCGGACGCTATCAGTGTTTTGTTATGGGTATTTCATCCTAACATATTTACCTGGATATAACTTACATTTTCCACATTTTCATAGGTGGGAGGCCCTTTCTCTAGTGTGGCCATCCCTCAGATGAAGGAGTTTGGAAGGATAGCCTTGTGCGGGGGCATCTCAACATACAATGACACCACTCCACAAACAGGTCTGCTCTCGCTCCCTTTTCATACAGAGATGCACATTTAAAGAACCAATTCAAATATACACAACTCTACATTGCATAACTCTGTAATTTGTGTTACCTTTATATGCTGTGAGTGTTGAGATTGTGCACTGACTGTGCTCATTTCAATATTCCACTAGAGGGCGCCGTTAGCCAGTATTACACTCAGAATGCTGTCGCCAGCTGAATGTTTCATTCAGTGGAGGCTGGTGGGGGAAGCTAGTGGCAGGCAGTCTCATTGTAATGGTCTGGAATAGAATAAATGGAACGGATCCATTTATGCCATTCCAGCCATTACAATGAGCCTGTCTTCCTATAGCTCCCCCCACCAGCCTCCCCTGGTTTCATTGCATAAAAATGAATGAAGAAGCATATTGGATCTTTGTTTTCCTTTGCCTATATTACACACTCTCTATAATCTCTTTCATCATCTTTCACTTTCTCTCTCTTACTCTCAATATCTCTAATTTTCTCTCTCTCGCTTTCTTTCACTTCTTTCTCTCTCTCTCGGACAGGCCCCTACCCCCACCTGACCATGATCTTTAAGCAGCTGAAGATGGAGGGCTTCCTGGTGGGCAGGTGGGAGCATAAGAACCAAGAGGCTCTGAGGAGACTGATGGCCTGGAAGAGGGAGGCAAGTACAGTACTGGGGATAAAAACTAGCCTGAAATCCAGACGTGTTTTGTGCTAACATTACACTCCTTGTGCTCTGACATGTTTGGCTTATGACATGGAATACAAGGAGTGGAATGTTAGCACAAACAGACTGGTACCCAGGGTACATAAAAACTGTCTGAAGTTCAGAATCATGAAAATGCTGTATTGGGTAACAATTTCGCACGCCATGTTTTACATATTGTGTAGATGTCTTGTTAGCTGTACACCCTGTTATTTTAATAAGCCCTTCATCTCATTTCGAGCTATTCATATTTACAATATGAAATGTCTGTGACGATCAGAGACTATAGACCTGTTAATGTCGTGTTTTTATCCACAGGGGAAACTGCAGTGTTATGAGCATGTCACTGAAGGCTTTGAGAACATGCCTGCTGCCTTTATGGGAATGCTGCAGGGAGAAAACATTGGAAAAGCCATTGTTAAAGTTTAGATGGCTTCAATGGATACTCTATCATTGGATTAGAATTCAACCATGACGTTGCATTCTGGAATCATTTTTCTATAGTGCATTCGTAGCACAACCTTATTATACCTTCACATCATAGTCTGTCCTTGAATCCAAATGTTTACTTTGTATGAAGTATTAAAGTGTTTTTATGGCTTTTGTTGTCTGACTTCATTGTTTTACTCACAAATCAGAGTCAAAGGAATTGATGGTGTTTCATAGGCGACCTAGTAGTAATGGCAAGATGTGCATCGCCACACTACCACAGACCTAGGTTGTTCTGTCTTATTGCAGGCTATAGCTCTAAAAATAACTGCTCATAATTAATGCTTCTCATCTCCTTGAAAGCAGGAAGAAGGGACTTTGTTCATTAGGTACCAAACGGCAGTAAAAAGGACTAAAACGGTAAGGGACTACCTGGAATTGTCCAGTAAGAAACGTTCCTTTTCCATTTGAAAACATTTACTACAGTGTGCCCTAATGAATGTGACCCAGGGCTTTGAAGCTCCTATGCTGTCATTGAGTGGATCCAAAACAATAGTGTAAGGTATATCACCCCTTAGCTATCTACAACATCCCTTTGTTTGATATGAATGAGACGTCTTTATTTTTAGTTACTGATTTGAATTTCAGTAGAGTTCAGGTGACAAGATGTTCGTTTCTGTAATAAGACCAACCTCAAGGTGAGAGCCTGTCATGTACATAACCATGGAAGGAAATCATGATTCATACCAAAAATGTAATCTGATGGGAATATTACAATGTATTTGATTCATTCAGATCACTTTGGTCCATCAATCCACAGAATAAATTACTTTCTCATTTGATTTGAATGTTTAGCGCTATTACTTTCCCAGCTCCAATGCTATTTGACCCTGCTTCTTGACTCACAGGTTCTCTCAACCAATCCCCTGCTGGTTCTGTAGTAAACCAGGAATTTGTCAAGTCACCGTGATTTGTGGAATAAACTATTGTACATGTTGCCTACACAATATGCAGCATTCATATAGTCAAACCAATGGTCCCTTTCGATTCATTCCAGAAAATTCTATGTTCAAGTATTCAATGCATTTGAATGACCCAAATCTTAAGAAATAGCCTAATCTACACACAAAATATGAAAAGGTATCATTTGCATTGCTTGAAGCACAATATTTCTATTGTCATCCCCGTCAAGCAGTTGGCTCGTGGATCGCCCACGAGGGGCAGGGCTTATGCGCGGCTTTTATAAACCCGGCAGCGTCACTTCACACACTGAAAGCCGCTTGCTGTCAAAGGAGCTTAGAATTGTGTTGTAACAGACCGCCAATAAACCACCATCAACATGATTATCGAAATTGAAGATAAGGTAAGACATGTTTTTGCTTCGTGCATAGCTCTTTTGATTGATCATCCAACTCAGTTTGGGGGTTTTGAAGCGTTTATAATGTCATCGAATGTTCATTCCTAATATGCAACTAACTGGCTCGGTTTATCTGGACTAGGCAAACGTTTTCAATCTCCTCTAACTTTCTGGCTAAATCGCTACCGTCCCAGTTAGTGTTGTATTTTCGCTATTTAATGTGTAAATTCCAGATAACCTGGATTTTTTTAGTGGTTGTGTTGCATCATCATGGTTGCAATGTTTTAAGTGTCAGGCAGATAGAATCAGTCCCGGGCAGTGATGTGTATAAACCCTGGAATACTGTTATGTATTGGCCGTTAAGAGGTTTTGAAGCCTCTGGTCGGCCATGTTGGCACTCCCCGGTAGGAACTCTTTCATGGGAATTAATGCAATTCTACAGTATTTAAAGGACAAAATGACAGGTATTTAAGTTGTTGCAGTAAGGACAGTAACATTAGTCATCTGAAAACATACTTTAAGGAATGTATGTTTAGTTCAGATTATATATTTTGAAAGTATGCATTTAGGTGTGTGTGTAATAATGTGTCAAAAACAAATGTAGACATGAATAAGTGCATTTCTATAGCTTCCTAAATATTTTTTACAATGTGAGGGAGGGCCAAGCTGGCGGTATGGTGGCTTCAACACAGTGCCCCGTGTCAATCATCGTGTGTGTGGGATAGTCTATCAAAGTCCTGTTCCAGCCTCAAACGGCTTAAGGTTGGCGCTTAACAAGGTCCTATAAACCACTATCATGTTCATATCAACCAAAAAGTATTATATTCTTCTGATGCCAGACATTGTTGATGGCCAATAACATATTCTATGTTTGTCATTCTCATTGTGGCTGGACAATGTGTTCTGTAGGCTCTTCCTCACAGTTTTAATTAGAAATGTGTTCTCTACTGTTCTGTAGGATTCCTTCTTCAGTGCCCTGAAGGAAGCAGGAGACAAGCTGGTGGTAGTAGACTTCACAGCCTCCTGGTGCGGCCCCTGCAAGAACATTGCGCCCTTCTTCAAAGTGAGTGGTCCAACACTCAACGTCTCTAGCTGAGCTGTACCATTACTCACGCGGGAAGGTTCTTCTGATTTAGTGTCTGATCTTGTTCTAGGGCCCGTATTCATAAAGCGTCTTAGACTTGGAGTGCTGAGCAAGGATCAGTTCTGCATTTTTACGTCATAATCAATATGATTACAAGGACAGGGTGGATCTGTTACTAGATCAGCTCTCCCACTGAGATGCTTTATGAATACAGGCCCAGTTGTGCCTAGTTAAGATGCACCCTGCTAGCTGTAGCTGTCAGATGGTCTCCTGTGAGAGGCCTCATGCCAAGTAGGGGGAATCTGAAGGGGTTGGTTGGTCTGAGCCTGAGATATTATGGAAGAAGAAAAAACAGTGCACAAACCCTATTCCCTACATGGTACACTATTTCTGACCAGGGCCCATAGGACTCTGGTCAAAAGTAGTATACTATGTAGGGAATAGGATGCCATTTAGGATGTAGCCTGTGTTGTGGTGGCCATGTCGTCTTGACAACCGTCGAGGAAGCCTCCTAGGACTTGGAACATTGCGCTTATCAAGTGAAGAGCCCTTAATATAGACTGTAAACAGAATGCTAATGAACAATGCTGAGATGATCAGTCATAAGCCCACTGAGGCAGAGCAGGGTTGTGAAGTAGGGCCTTGCCGTAAACTATTTCAAACGAAAAACTGGGTCAATACTCACATTACGTAGCATTCAAGTGGAGATGTGAATCAACCTATGGTGTGTGTCCTCCATCAATACCCCTTGTCTGGTATGTCTCTGGGTCAATAACAGACAGGTGGATACATGAGCTGCTGTGTCTGACTCATCTGGTTGAGTTAATGGTTACAAAATTCCCAAGTGGAGGATTCTGGATTCCCCCCTCCCCTCCGGTTCCGTGAATCTTCTAACCAGGATTTCTGGAAAACCTGGGGATTTTGGGGAAGCTAATATAATTTTGGAATCCTAGTTTAGCCAGCAGTACACTGCTAGGCCTGTTTTCCCATTGGGGCTGCCTTGCTGACCCTTGACGTTTAACCTGTGCGCTCTGCTCCTCTACAGGGGCTTTCGGAAAAACCAGAGAACAAGAATGTGGTTTTCCTCAAGGTGGACGTGGACGAGGCAGCGGTGAGTCAACTGTGTGTGTGTTCCACAACCATTGAACAACTGTTAATAGCTCTTGTTGAAAGTGCTTGAGCATTATGTACAGGAGGTTGAAGTGCTGAATTGGGACATTATCAGATTTTCTGTGAATTAGTACAAAACGTCCAGTTGGTGTATGTGAATACAGATAACTCTTTGTAAAGATGGGTGGCTTGCCTAACATTGACTAGACCTCATGTATGTAGATCTATTGGGAAACACCACGAGGCTATCTCTTGAAGTACAAGACTCGAGAGGATACTTTGGTTAGGAAAGTGGGGTCAGTAGACGAGCCGGCTGTCTGGCTGGCCGGCAGTTTTCAGGTGAAAGGTTACTATCCAATTGTGACTTTGTTGCGTTGAGCTGGGGTTGCTGTGGCTACGGGAAGTGGCTTCGCGTGTTTTTGTACAGTCCAGACACTGGGTTGAACCCATGAGTCAGTCATCTCAGCTGTCTGTGTTGGGTCATATAGTATGTAGACTACTGTGTGGCTGGGTGTACAGAGGGGGGTTCCAAAACCTGCTTTTCCCTTGTATATTATTACAGAAGGCTTGAGGCGATTTGCCCAGTCAGTTAGGACAAACCTGTCCTGCAGAACTAAGGCGTTCCTTACTGGGTGATACTCAACCACATCAATGTGCTTTTAATAGAGGGAGCCTGTTTATTTACACTACTATTGTACCTTTTTAGCATGGCTTCTGATAGCCAAAAAAATAAACGTACAACAGGGATTTGAGAGGAATGGGAGATGCAGTAGAGGAATGCTGAGGCAGAGGGCACGTAGTCAGGACGACTGGCTACTATTCTGAACTGTGAGTGGCGATCTATCTGGCGCCCAGACCTGATGAAGCATCAGCCAAGTGTCTGCTACACAGAGTGGAAGAGAAGTCCAGTAGCTACAAGATCATCAGCAGACTCCGTCACCGTTATCTACCATCCTCTGACCCATCTCTCTCCGCTCAAGCCAGGAACTGACCCTCTCCATCTTCAGAGGATGCAGCGATCAAAGACTTGGCCTCTATTGGTTGATCTGTCATGATATATTGCTTGTTTGGTCTACGTTTGAATCACCCTTCACTCTGCCTCCTCCTATAGGATGTGGCCAAACACTGTGACATCAAATGCATGCCGACGTTCCATTTCTACAAGAATGAGAAAAAGGTGGGTATTTTCTTGTCTTTTCCTTTTTATAAATAATAAAAAGGGTAACACTTAACTTATGGTCGCTTTAGTTGATTTCCCTCTCGGGGTAAAGACTGTATTATATTTAGTATAACAGTCGGCTGTACCGCTGAACTAGCCTGTTTTTGCATGTAATTGTGGGACATGA
Organism: Oncorhynchus clarkii lewisi; assembly: GCF_045791955.1. Classification (NCBI taxonomy): domain Eukaryota; kingdom Metazoa; phylum Chordata; class Actinopteri; order Salmoniformes; family Salmonidae; genus Oncorhynchus; species Oncorhynchus clarkii. The sequence continues at coordinate 17,538,086 of NC_092155.1, forward strand.
AAGTGATATTAGAATTCCCTGTGGTGTCGTTCCCAGGTGGATGATTTCTCTGGGTCCAACGAAGCCAAACTGGAGGAGAAGGTCAACACTCTGAGGTCATGAGGAAGAGGCTGACACGCACATCTGCACTGACGCTGTACAAACGCCACCACCAACCAATTGTCTTTAGACCGAATTCCCCCTTGAAGGAATAATTCCACTATAGTCCCAATTCCCTCTCAAAGGACAGATTCCACCAAATGTACAACAAAACATTGTTTTAATTCAATTATTATTCTTTTTAAAATTGTTATTAAATGTTAATACCAAACCATGCCTCTAAATCCTCCAGTGTATTAGTCGTTCTTATTCAGGTCAGGAGTTTATCTCCATTTTTAAAAAGGACCATAATATTTTAATGTATTTTTCTATATTAGAGCAATGCTGTTGGGATTTAGAATATTCTGTCGAAGTGGGTGGATTCAATAAACTAAGATGAATGCTGAGTTCACTAAATCTTTTTTTGGGGATGAGTTAATGTACTAGGGTTGCACTACTCTTCATGGCGCAGTAGTCAACTGTATATTTAACTTTCTCGACTAGAATTGAGCATCCCATTTGCATGTTGTGTTTTATAGCCTAATGTTTATCTAGATTTAGTAGGTATGAAAATATAGCTTAGAAATGTGTAGTCTAAGATGCTATACATTCTAAAGCATCATGTAGTAACTACAGTAAAGGGAGAGTGCTTTAAGGCCTAGATTCAGATCAAGTGATAGCCGACACCCGCATAGCTGACATCTGAGGTGTAACTGCATTGGAGCCGTCTTGGTCCTTGTCACAACGCCACACCCATCCCAGTCGTGTTAGACTTTCAGAATGAAAAAGCGTAGGCTATATAGAAATTATGCACATAGTAAGTGAAATTAGGATTTATCATCTTCATTGAGGTGTAAATTAGCCTACATCTCACATTGCAGTGTTTGAATTTGTAAACAATGCTGCATTTGGATTTCACTTAATGTGACGCTGTGCAGCCAATGGCAATGTCCCCGTTAGGTATAATGCCAGGAACCTCATGTAGATTTTGCAGCTCTAATGCAGTTCCACCTCCATACCAAAACAACCTCTATGCAGATCTGCTTGAATAGAGCCCTAAGATGCAATCTAAAGCAACATCCATCTTAAAGCACTATGAATATTTTATTTAACCTAGTCAATTGACAGAACATATCCTAATTTACAGCAATGACCTAGGGGATGATCAAGGCACTGCCTTGCTGTAAATTAGGATTTGTTCTGTCAACTTACTAGGTTAAATAAAATATTCATAGTGCTTTAAGAAGTTGGAGATGATTAGGTGACAACAATGGTATATGAGCCAGACTGGGAATTTAGCCAGGACACCAGGGTTAACACCCCTACTCTTACAATAAGTGCCATGGGATCTTTAATGACCTCAGAGTCCGGACACAATTTTAACATCCCATCCAAAAGACAGCACCCTACACAAGGCAATGTCCTCAATCACTGTGATATTTTTTTAGACCGGAGGAAAGGGTTCTTCCTTCTGGCCCTCCAACACCACTTCCAGCAGCATCTGGTCTCCCATCCAGGGACCAACCATGATCAACCTTGCTTAGCTTCAAAAGCAATCCAGCAGTGGGTTGCAGGGTGGTATGCTGCTGGTACACTGATTCTAGGGAACTATAGTAAAGGCATGGAGAGAACCACTGCCGGCATCTGACATGCTTTAGCGTCACAACACCCAACAGCAGAGATGAGGTACTAGTGGCGTTCCAGCCCAACTACAATGCAGACGCCTGCCAGATCTCGCAAACACTTAGGTGTTTAACATATCAGCTAATCATACGATATAGCAATCTGATGCCATTCACTTGCTCACATAGGCTTGGCTCTGAAAAACATTGAGGAAGATACAGTTGGAGTGAATGGAACCGATTCAGTTGTATTTTATGCTTTAATAAAAACGTGAGGATAGTTTACACATATACATTGGACAATCACATCGTTTTTACACATCATACCAGTATAGCAGCATATTTAATACTGTTCATTTTCTATATGAAAAAAATACAGCTTTATTTTACAAAATGTATCTGTGGGGGGGCGGGGGACAGAATTCATGGTTTACATTTATGAAATAATTACACAAAATTCCCTTCACGGAGAGCGAAATCTTCTTTCACGTTGAAATGTGTTAAATATTAAAATATCCAGTTTTCCTTTTCCTGTAAAGTTGAGAGAAAATGAAAAAGACTATTAGACTAAATCATTTGTCATTTTCAAAACCTTTTATTTATGGCTTGATATTTGAAATGTAGAAAACATTGCCATTAGTCCCGTAGTTATAAACTACTCGGTGCCTGCCTGTTTTCATCTGACTGTTGGGGTTTGAACAAGCCCAGTTGGCTGTTTTCCCAGTGAGAGAGTAGGCGGAAAAAAAAAGTGGCATCACAATGGATGGATAGCCCTGCAGTGTGGCTCATAGCCAAATGGCTTTCTGTCCAATCAGAAGTGAGAGAGAGGTTTTCTCATTCAGTTATATCTGTCAGCCTTGAGTTTAGCAGTACATTGGAATTAGAGTTTTCACCTGGAAAAAACATTTCTGACATTATCTTTACCTAGATGTTCAGTCAGATTAGCTTTCTCTGGTAGAGTGGCACGTCAGCCAGATACTGTACATCTTCCCATTTAATCAGATACAGAGCATTCGGAAAGTATTCAGAGCCTTTAACCTTTTCCACATTTTGTTATGTACAGCCTTATTCTAAAATGTATTCAATTGTTATTTCCCCTCATCAATCTACACACAATACCCTATAATGACAAAATAAAAAATACATGTTTTTTACACATTTTTGCACATGTATATATATATATATATATATATATTTATAAAACTGAAATATCACATTTACATAATTATTCAGACCCTTTACTCAGTACTTTGTTGAAGCACCTTTGGCAGCGGTTACAGCCTTGAGTCTTCTTGGGTATAACGCTACAAGCTTGGCACACCTGTATTTGGGGAGTTTCTCCCATTCTTCTCTGCAGATCCTCTCAAGCTCTGTCAGGTTGGTTGAAACATTGCTACACAGCTATCTCTAGATATGTTTGATCGGGTTCAAGTCCGGGCTCTGGCTGAGCCAGGCAAGGACATTTAGAGACTTGTCCCGAAGCCACTCCTGCATTGTCGTGCTTAGGGTCATTGTCCTGTTGGAATGTTAACCTTCGCTCATGTCTGAGGTCATGAGTGCTCTGGAGCAGGTTTTCATAAAGGATCTCTCTGTACTCTGCTCCGTTTTATCTTTCCCTCGATCCTGACTTGTCTCCCAGTCCCTGCCACTGAAAAACATCCCCACAGCATGATGCTGCCACCACCATGTTTCACCGTAAGGATGGTGCCAGGTTTCCTCTAGAAGTGACGCTTGGAATTCAGGCCAAAGAGTTCAATCTTGGTTTCATCAGACCAGAGAATCTTGTTTCTAATGGACTGAGTCCTTTAGGTGTCTTTTGGCAAACTCCAAGCGGGCTGTCATGTGCTTTTTACTCAGGAGTGGCTTAAAGGCCTGATTGGTGGAGTTCTGCAGAGATGGTTGTCCTTCTGGAAGGTTCTCCCATTTGCACAGAGGAACTCTGGAGCTCTATCAGAGTGACCATCGGGTTCTTGGTCACCTCCCTGATCAAGGCTCTTCTCCCCCGATTGCTCAGTTTGGCCGGGCGGTCAGCTCTAAGAAGAGTCTTGGTGATTCCAGACTTCTTCAATTTAATAATGATGGAGGCCACTGTGTTCTTGGGAACCTTCAATGCTGCAGAAATGTTTTGTTACCCTTCCCTATATCGGTGCCTCGACACAATTTTGTCTCAGAGCTCTACCGACAATTCCTTCGACCTCATGACTTGGTGTTTGCTCTTACATGTACTGTCAACTGTGGGACCTTACTGTATATAGGCAGATGTGTGCCTTTCCAAATCATGTAAAATCAACTTAATTTACGACAGGTGGACTCCAATCAAGTTGTAAAAACATCTCAAAGATGATCAATGGAAACAGGATGCACCGGTCTGAATACTTGTGTAAATAAGGTTCTGTTTTTTATTTGAATGAAATTTGCTAAAAAAATCTTAAAACCTGTTTCCGCTTCGTCATTATAGGTTATTGTCATTATAGGTTGTTAATGAGGATTTTTATTTTATTTAATCCATTTTAGAATAAGGCTGTAAAGTATCAAAATGTGAAAAAAATGGAAGAGGTCTGAATACTTTCAGAATGCACCGTATGTGCCCAGTTAGTACTGAACCTCTCTGTCCAGCCATACCTTGGCCCAACTCCAACAGACAGAGAGGGAGAGCTGAGCTGAGACACAGACCTGGGTTCAAATACGACATGAAACCTTACAACATACTTTGAGTGTCTGCTCTAGCCTGCCAATAGTGCCATGGGCTGGTTTGCAGTTTTGGGACTATTCTATTGGTTGATTATGCCAGGCATGCTCAATCAAGCACTGCCGGTAAAGTATTTTCAATTATTTCAAATATTGTTTGTGCCTAGGTCTGGTGAGTGTGCCTCACATTACAGAGAGATTGTATAGTAGGTCACTTTGTATTGCTGTACTAGGGTTTCTTTCAAATGATGACACAGACACAAACTAGGCCTCATTTAGGATAAGGGGAAGAGAGGAGAGATAATGATTTCCTTATGAGCATTATTAATGTTATGATTTGTCATTCCTGACTAGAGATGTTCCTGACATATTTTGATCTGTGTGTGATCAAGCAGTACTATGCGGTCTGGTAGTACCTGGTGGTCTGGTAGTACAGAGTGGTCTGGTATTACCTGGTGGTCTGGTAGTACAGAGTGGTCTGGTAGTACAGAGTGGTCTGGTAGTACCTGGTGTTCTGGTAGTACAGAGTGGTCTGGTAGTACAGAGTGGTCTGGTAGTACCTGGTGGTCTGGTAATACCTGGTGGTCTGGTAGTACAGAGTGGTCTGGTAGTACCTGGTGGTCTGGTAGTACAGAGTGGTCTGGTAGTACAGAGTGGTCTGGTAGTGTAGAGTGGTCTGGTAGTACAGAGTGGTCTGGTAGTGTAGAGTGGTCTGGTAGTACAGAGTGGTCTGGTAGTACAGAGTGGTCTGGTAGTGTAGAGTGGTCTGGTAGTACAGAGTGGTCTGGTAGTGTAGAGTGGTCTGGTAGTGTAGAGAGGTCTGGTAGTACAGAGTGGTCTGGTAGTACAGAGTGGTCTGGTAGTACAGAGTGGTCTGGTAGTGTAGAGTGGTCTGGTAGTGTAGAGTGGTCTGGTAGTACAGAGTGGTCTGGTAGTACAGAGTGGTCTGGTAGTGTAGAGAGGTCTGGTAGTACAGAGTGGTCTGGTAGTACAGAGTGGTCTGGTAGTACAGAGTGGTCTGGTAGTGTAGAGTGGTCTGGTAGTGTAGAGTGGTCTGGTAGTACAGAGTGGTCTGGTAGTACAGAGTGGTCTGGTAGTACAGAGTGGTCTGGTAGTGTAGAGTGGTCTGGTAGTACAGAGTGGTCTGGTAGTACAGAGTGGTCTGGTATTACAGAGTGGTCTGGTAGTACAGAGTGGTCTGGTAGTACAGAGTGGTCTGGTAGTACAGAGTGGTCTGGTAGTGTAGAGTGGTCTGGTAGTACAGAGTGGTCTGGTAGTACAGAGTGGTCTGGTAGTGTAGAGAGGTCTGGTAGTACCTGGTGGTCTGGTAGTAAAGAGTGGTCTGGTAGTACAGAGTGGTCTGGTAGTACAGAGTGGTCTGGTAGTACAGAGTGGTCTGGTAGTGTAGAGAGGTCTGGTAGTACCTGGTGGTCTGGTAGTAAAGAGTGGTCTGGTAGTACCTGGTGGTCTGGTAGTACTGGTTGGTCTGGTAGTGTGTGTGTGTGTGTGTGTGTGTGTGTGTGTGTGTGTGTGTGTGTGTGTGTGTGTGTGTGTGTGTGTGTGTGTGTGTGTGTGTGGTTTGTCACCTAGAGCAGTCGTGCCCGCTCCACCCTAGACTGCAGTGACACCTGTTAGGCCTGATGCACCTCCCACCGTTCAGACAGGATGACGAGCACACCGCTGTGAAAACAAACACTGTCAATAAAACCTTAAACCATTCAACACATATATATATATACACATATATATGTACACACACACACCACACACACACTCTATCAGCTTTGCATGCACCTGACCAATAACTATACTAAGGCTGAGGCAGTTATTGCCTTTGACCAGGAGAGCAACTTTGGTTTTAGAAGTGGTTGGGACATAATTATATTTTTACTCCAGACAGCCTACCCGACCGCTCGGAGGTGTCCGCATGGTCCTAAAGCACACTATTGCCTCGTTTTGTATCACTTTCCAATTATAAAACTGGGTGGGGACAAAAATGCAATTTCAGAACGTGAAAGTTGCGCCCCTGCCTTTGACTAAATGAGTAACAGGGAGAAGGTGTGGACACACACCCACACTTTCAGTAAGGGTCAGAATCTCATCTACAGGACTTCCTCATAATAGCAGATGTTTCCTGGTAGAACCCTTGGTTACTCAGGCGAACTTCTGGGCAGAATAACTTGGTCTCACCCTTTTTCTAGGGAAACACTATCAAAACGGTGTTTTCCACATCCATATTCTCCTGAAATGCAGACAAACATTTAGTTCAAACAGGACATGATTGAACAGAAAAAGAGAAGGTAGTGGCTTTGTTTCAGTATTACTGAGTCAACAAATGACCTCATCATGTCTGAGAGAACAAAAGCACACTGACATACTGTACAGTAGACATCATGTTGTCGCCACGCACTGACGAGGCCCTTCTAACTGCCCTTCGGGGATTAATAAAGTTGTATGGAATTGAATTGAACAGTATGCCTAACAATCCAAGAGGTAGTCTGTCTATAGGAAAGGGTCATGTTTCAGTCCATGCTTCTACGATGATAGTAGTGGTTGCTTTGGACTTTGGACTTGCCTGTCACTGCAAGCGCACGGTTGTCACAGACGTGCATTACTACGGCAACAGTAGTCTACAGTATGACGCACGTAACTCCTATTACTTCTTTTAAGAAAAAGTGTTTTAGGAAAACTCAAAGTTATCTGGTAACTGAAGTAGTTTTGGGACAGCTCACAGTAAGATAACTTCCTAAAATATCTGCAGCTTCATTTTTTAAATCCTATTTCCAAAGCTTCGTTTAATACTTTTTGCTTCACTGCTTTCATCAGTGACAACCTGGTGACGTCCCTATCTCCCATCTCCCTAGAGGCCACACGATAATATGTTCCTTACAAAAGTCCTATTCAACATTCCACACAAGCTAAGGCCCCTACTGTAGGTAAGTATGCTTATATTGTAGTCACAAAGTGGAAACCCGCTCAGGAGGTAATACATTAAGGATACATCTGTGTCTCACATCAATGAGCTCCTCACACACACACACTGAACCACACTCACACTCACTCACCACTGTGAAACAAACAAAAACACACACACACACTCCTCACCGACAAAATGAAGACAACACATCCACACCCACCGCTGTGACACACTCTCACATACTTACCACTGTGACAGCGCGTCCCTGTCCAGCCCGTGGGACACTCGCACTGGTAGGGTGCCGCGCACCGCCCGCCGTTCAGACACGGCAGGATGCAGATAGCTGTGATTTGATTGGAGGAGAGACACAAACATAAACTGGAAGGTCATCAACAATTATGTGTTTCACCACACGGACTAAACCTCTGGGGTCATTCAACACAGGCAAGCTGTGTGTGTTGTGGGTAGGAAGCGGTGGTCAAAGGGCAGCTTTCTCTCTGGCTACGTCCAACATGGCACCCTAATTCTCTATATAGTGTACTACTCTGCTGTGTACAGGGCATTCGGATAGAATTTAGACCTCTTCCCCTTTTCCACATTTTGTTACGTTACAGCCTTATTCTAAAATGGATTACATAAAAACCTTTCCTCGTCAATCTACACACAATACCCCATTAGGACATGGCAAAAACAGGTTTGGTAGACATTTTTGCAAATGTATAAAAAAATAAATGCCTTATTTATATAACTATTCAGACCCTTTGCTATGAGACTCGAAATTGAGTTCAGGTGCATCTTTGATCATCCAGGTTTCCATTGATCATCCTTGAGATGTTTCTACAACTTGATTGGAGTCCACCTGTGGTAAATTCAAAGTCACACACCCATCTATATAAGGTCCCACAGTTGACAGTGCATGTCAGAGCAAAAACCAAGCCATGAGGTCGAAATAATTGTCCGTAGAGCTCCGAGACAGGATTGTGTCGAGGCACAGATCTGGGGAAAAGATACCAAAAAATGTCAGCAGCATTGAACGTCCCCAAGAACACAGTGGCCTCTATCATTCTTACATGGAAGAAGTTTGGAACCACCAAGACTCCTAAAGCTGGCCGCAATCGGGGGAGAAGGTCCTTGGTCAGGGAGGTGACCAAGAACCCGATGGCCACTCTGATAGAGCTCTAGAGTTCCTATGGGGAGATGGGAGAACCTTCCAGAAGGACAACCATCTCTGCAGCACTCCACCAATCAGGCCTTTATGGTAGAGTGGCCAGATGGAAGCCACTCCTCAGTAAAATACACATGACAGCCCTCTTGGAGTTTGCCAAAGGACTGTCAGACCATGAGAAACAAGATTCTCTGGTCTGATGAAACAAAGGCAGCATCATGCTGTGGGGATGTTATTCAGCGGTAGGGACTGGGAGACTAGTTAGGATCGAGGGAAAGATGAACAGAGCAAAGTACAGAGAGATGAAAACCTGCTCGAGAGCACTCAGGACCTTAGACTGGGGTGAAGGTTCACCTAGAACAGGACAACAATCGTAAGCACACAGCCAAGACAACACAGGAGTGGCTTCGGGACAAGTGTCTGAATGTCCTTGAGTGGCCCAGCCAGAGCCTGGATGTAAACCCGATCTAACATCTCTGGAAAGACCTGAAAATAGCTGTGCAGCGACGCTCCCCATCCAACCTGACAGAGCTTCAGAGAATCTGCATAGAAGAATGGGAGAAACTCTCCAAATACAGGTGTGCCAAGCTTGTAGCGTCGTAGCCAAGAAGACTCGAGGCTGTAATTGCAGCCAAAGGTGCCTCAACAAAGTACTGAGTAAAGGGTCTGAATACTTATATACATGTGATGTTGAAGTTTTTTTTCTTTGGCATTATGGGATATTATTTGTAGATTGAGAACGTTTTTTTGAAATCCATTTTTGAATAAGGCTGTAACGTCAGAAAATGTAGAACAAGTCAAGTGGTCTGAATGCACTGTATCAAACTCAACCTTTCTACTGTGTGAATAGGGTTCCAGGCTCAACCTCTCTCTATTGTGTGAATAGGGTTTCAGGCTCAACCTCTCTATTGTGTGAATAGGGTTTCAGGCTCAACCTCTCTATTGTGTGAATAGGGTTTCAGGCTCAACCTCTCTATTGTGTGAATAGGGTTTCAGGCTCAACCTCTCTATTGTGTGAATAGGGTTTCAGGCTCAACCTCTCTATTGTGTGAATAGGGTTTCTGGCTCAACCTCTCTACTGTGTGAATAGGGTTTCTGGCTCAACCTCTCTACTGTGTGAATAGGGTTTCAGGCTCAACCTCTCTCTACTGTGTGAATAGGGTTTCAGGCTCAACCTCTCTATTGTGTGAATAGGGTTTCAGGCATAACCCCTCTACTGTGTGAATAGGGTTTCAGGCTCAACCTCTCTCTACTGTGTGAATAGGGTTTCAGGCTCAACCTCTCTACTGTGTGAATAGGGTTTCAGGCTCAACCTCTCTACTGTGTGAATAGGGTTTCAGGCTCAACCTCTCTCTACTGTGTGAATAGGGTTTCAGGCTCAACCTCTCTCTACTGTGTGATTAGGGTTTCAGGCTCAACCTCTCTACTGTGTGAATAGGGTTTCAGACTCAACCTCTCTTACTGGAGAAGACAGACAGGGTTGGGGAGTAACAGACTACATGTAATCCGTTACATGTAAGGGATTACAAAAAAAAAGTAACTGAAATCCGTTACGTTACCAGCAAAAATATTGTAATCAAAAACATCTTTGGCACTTCTCTGTTTTCTCAATGACATTGAAATCAACATTGAAAAAAGGGGCAATTTTAAGTTTGTTCCACCTGAGCGAATCTGACCACAAGTCAGAGACCACTATGATGACACACCAAATGTGTTTGAAGGATCGCAGGGAAAAGAGCAGGAATAGGCTTTTACAGGCTACAGTCCAAGATATGTGTTCCAATGGTGCGACTGCTGTTGGCATCCAAAGATTATCCAAATTGAATAAACGCTTGGAGGTAAAGGATGGCAGTAGTGGTGTAGTCTACGGTGATACGGATATCACTTACTATTGATATCTACATAGCACATTGATGTGAATCACACTGCTGCTCTCTCATTTAGCTATTTGTGCCTTAAGGATTGTGGTTGTTGTGGATGGTTGTTCAAATTTAAATGTGTATTTGAACCCAATAATGGTTGAATTCGAGAAGTTTAAGGTGCCGATCAATCATTGTTTCTGAAACCAGTGGACAGCCAGTGAAAATGCGTTCTTGCAACAGTAGCATAGTGCAGATCCCAGCCTACAGAATAAAAGTGAGGCTTTTATTGCTCAATCTAATTCATGCTGATAAAATAAATCCATATGCCTGATGGACACATGCTCAAACTCACACACTTTTAAAGGGGCAATCTGTAGTTGCTACATCCATTTTTGGACTTATAAATTATATATATACATTGATACTTGAAGAATATAACTTGTAAATGCCTCATGAGCTTAGTTCAACTGTCACACTCCATGAGAACCCAAAATATAAACTTGTTTTTCTCCTATGTTTGTAAACATTGTAAATGTAAACAAACATTGTTTAGCCTCAAAACATGGTTAAAACAATACTTTTTATATCATAGATGGTCAGTCCTTGCATCCATAGCTCTGTACTAATCAGAGAGTGTTTACATTTCTCCAGGCCCATCCCTCAGCTTTTTACCAAAACAGAGGCGGGGTGTCCGTTTTGTTATTGTTTCATCTGTGAATTTTCCCTTTAAACAGCTGCATATTATTAAGATATCAAAGTGTCACCAACAAAAAGGTAAACAATAGGCCTATAGCAAATGCAGTATAGGACATTAATTTTTCAGTTGTGCTGAAAGCATGCCATTCCGTGAGCGCAGCATTTATTTTTCAACTCGAATCAATCAATGAGCCCAATCGGTCCTCCATAACAACAAAATCATAAACAACAGAGTAAGGCTGGCTAATAAGTCCTTCGTTTTGGGGTTATGCTCAGGTAAAACATTTTGGCTAGTCCATACTTCCATATTTCCAAGTCCTATTCTTGAAGATTAAGGGGTATACCATTTATTGGAATGACTGTAATACTGATAGACTTTGGTTTTTAATGTAAAGATATAATTTAATCGTATGTAGTAGAAAGCGATGGGTTAGAAGACTACATAACCAACCCATAAAATAAAATGTAACATCCATATATGGACAGTTATATCAACTTTAACATTGAATTATCCTGCAATAGATCGTTCAACTGGTAACATACATTTTTGTCTTCTTCTAATGCCTTAATCTAAAAGTAACTGCATGTAATCAGATTACATTACTGACTTTGGGTAATCCAAAAGTTGCTTTACTGATGACAATTTTGGACAGGTAACTAGTAACAGATTACATTTAGAAAGTAATCTACCCAACCCTGAAGACGGAGTACACAAAAAGTCTGTGAACATTTTCAGACAGATGGGGAAATATTTTCCTTATGTGTCTCTGTGATTTTAGACGATCTAATGTGAGTCCATACTATTCTACTCTGGCTGTGTAAAGCTAGCTGAGTACATTCCTCCAGTCAGTGAAACAGTGTGTGTCTGTTCCTGGCTGCAGTGTGGATCCACTTTCTCTGACTGACTCTTTATTTGTGATGAGAGGAGGGACTGAGATCTCAATTCATTTCAATTCAATTGAAGGGGCTTTATTGGCATGGGAAACATGTGTTAACATTGCCAAAGCAAGTGAGGTAGATAATAAACAAAAGTGAAATAAAGATAAAAAATCTCTCTCACACACACACACACACACACCACACCACACACACACTCCTCAAGTCTGCCCATCCATCCAAAATAAATGTGATTGGTTGATTGAGTAATTGATAATACTTACGTTCCTCACACAGTCTACCCATCCACCCCTCAGGACAGGAACAGGTGTTGGGTCTGTGACACACCCCTCCGTTCAGGCACTGCAGCCAACACACCGCTGGAGAGAGCAGGAAGACACACACACCTGATTGAAGCCAAAGTACTGAGACATCCTCCAAACAGTCCCCATCTGACGCGTAGAGAGGCTCCATAGAAGAGAAAGCATTCAGTTAAGATAGCTAGTACTGTTTAAATAGAAAAGAGATAATGATACTGGTAGTCGTGCCGTGATTGACCTTGACCATGCAACTTCATGCACTGGGATAAAGACAGCATTCGAAAAAACTGCATTTCTTCATAGAAATGGTTCAAACCACATAGCCACCCAACAGACGGTGCCATAGAGACAGGCATCCCTAGGCAACCCTACGATCTGTATAGTATGTACAAGTAAAGTGGGAAGTGTGTACGGGCAGAGTAGGGAGTGTGTACAGCACAAAGGACTGGTGAAGCGGAGGGGAGGGCACGCAAGGTGTCAGGAGTAGACAGGATGCCCTCCTTTTAGGGCGCAGTAGGGGTGCAGTCTCTCTACCTCTGCAGACGGGAGGGGGGGTCCAGGTCCTGTTTTCCAGACACATACTCCTGCCGTGGCCCTCTACGGCATACCCTCCGAAACATGAGTACACGGCCACGTCCCCGAACTGGAACACCGCCCCCCGCACCACCCCGTTGGCCACGTGGAGAGGGGGGCCGCAGGACACCCCTGTGCCAAAACGGACGGACAGCCCCTCTGGTTACTTCCAACTCATTTAGAGACCTATGTTATGTACATGTTATCACACGTGTCTCTAAAACTTTTGATGGTATGAAGTCTCTGCTTTTCAACAAAAAAACATGAATAGAATAACTTTCCCCCTAGGGATGATGGGAGGTGTTGCCAGAGAAGTCATGTTTGGATAATATCATCTCAAATCAAATCAGTATCAGTAAATAACACATTGAATGGTCTGTCGTAGAAAGTAGGCATTGCAGCTGTGTCAAGTCTTCAAAGAAATGCCATGCAGAGATGTGTCGACATGTCGAAGAGTGTGACTCAACAGAGTGTGTGTTCATTTTCCTTGTAAGGCCTAGAAAACCAATCCAACCAATGAGAATACATCAAAGTGTTGGACAAGCTAGAGCCAGACAGACATGCAAATATATCTACCTCTGCACACCATACAAAGAAACAACAAGGTGCTGTATACCAACAGTACAACAACAGAATCAAGCAAGTTAGGGAGAATGAAAACAGTGTAAACACCCTGCAAATGGTTTCCATAGCAGCTGTAAACCCAGAATTAGTCACAAACATGCCCGCCACAACAGATCTGCTTAATGGAGCCCATTCATCTAGTCTAACACAAGCTGCCCACAGAGACAGAGACAGAGGAGAGATGGAGACAGAGACAGAAGAGAGACAGAGACAGAGGAGAGACAGAGACAGAGAAGAGACAGAGACAGAGGAGAGACAGAGGAGAGACAGAGACAGAGGAGAGACAGAGACAGAGACAGAGGAGAGACAGAGGAGAGACAGAGACAGAAGAGACAGAGGAGAGACAGAGACAGAGGAGGGACAGAGACAGAGGAGAGACAGAGACAGAGGAGAGACAGAGGAGAGACAGAGACAGAGACAGAGGAGAGACAGAGGAGAGACAGAGACATAGGAGAGACAGAGGAGAGACAGAGACAGAGGAGAGACAGAGACAGAGGAGAGAGAGACAGAGGCGAGACAGAGACAGAGACAGAGACAGAGACAGAGACAGAGGAGAGACAGAGACAGAGGAGAGAAAGAGACAGAGGAGAGACAGAGACAGAGGAGAGACAGAGGAGAGACAGAGACAGAGACAGAGGAGAGACAGAGGAGAGACAGAGACAGAGACATAGGAGAGACAGAGGAGAGACAGAGACAGAGGAGAGACAGAGGAGAGACAGAGACAGAGGAGACAGAGGAGAGACAGAGACAGAGGAGAGACAGAGACAGAGGAGAGACAGAGACAGAGGAGAGACAGAGACAGAGGAGAGACAGAGACAGAGACAGTGGAGAGACAGACAGAGACAGAGGAGAGACAGAAACAGAGACAGAGGAGAGACAGAGACAGAGGAGAGACAGAGACAGAGGAGAGACAGAGAGACAGAGGCGAGACAGAGACATGGGAGAGACAGAGACAGAGACAGAGGAGAGACAGAGACAGAGGAGAGACAGAGACAGAGGAGAGACAGAGGAGAGACAGAGACAGAGACGAGACAGAGACAGAGGAGAGACAGAGACAGAGGAGAGACAGAGACAGAGGAGAGACAGAGACAGAGACAGAGACGAGACAGAGACAGAGGAGAGACAGAGACAGAGGAGAGACAGAGACAGAGACAGAGACAGAGACAGAGACAGAGAGAGAAGAGGAGAGGAAGTGATGGAAAACTACAGAAGACGATAGTAAGGATCCATGGTCAATGTGCAGTAAGCAGGTCACGCAGACAGAAAAGGAGAAAACATGCAGGGGTGGATCCTATATCAATGTATATGTTCAGTTTCTGCAATTATAATATTGTTATGTTACAAGTTGATTCACTTCTGTATAGTAAAAAGAGTTATAGAAAAAAAACTGTGGACTTGACACAGTATCATGATCCCAAAAATTCACAGAAAGACCAGCATATCACGTTATCCACTGCACAGATGCCTCCTTGTTTCTTGGAAGAATGAGAGAAGGCGACTGACTAGCGTGGGAGCACAGCGTGATGACTCAATCACCGTTTATGATATTGTTTGGAAGGCAGACCATCTGTGGGCTACCGCAGAGGTCAAACACATCTTATCAGGGACTATCTGACTGATGAAACTTCAATCGACTAAATGAATGTTACTGTGTGAATTAAATTGTCATGTTTGGATTGTTTCAAGAGTTCATAAGGAGCTATGAATTTGTATATGTTTTATTGTACTGTAAGTGCTATGGATTTATTGTTACAGATCAAATGTTATTCTGTTCGTCAGACGGCGAATAGTTCATAGAGGAGCGACACGGGGGTCAGCTTTTATCATACAGTGTTGTTGAGGTGTGGCGATTAGAATAGAGATTGTGTGTGAAGCTGTATGCCTTTTGTTTGAATGTTTTATGCCACGCAAAGTGATGTTAATTAGAAGATAGGACATACTGGGAGAGACAGGAGAGACAGAGACAGAGACAGAGACAGAGACAGAGGAGAGACAGAGACAGAGACAGAGACAGAGGAGAGACAGATAGAGACAGAGGAGAGACAGAGACAGAGACAGAGGAGAGACAGAGACAGAGACAGAGGAGAGACAGAGACAGAGACAGAGACAGAGGAGAGACAGAGACAGAGACAGAGGAGAGACAGAGACAGAGGAGAGACAGAGACAGAGACAGAGACAGAGACAGAGACAGAGACAGAGACAGAGACAGAGACAGGAGAGACAGAGACAGAGACAGGAGAGACAGAGACAGAGACAGAGACAGAGACAGAGACAGAGACAGAGGAGAGACAGAGACAGAGGAGAGACAGAGAGAGACAGAGGAGAGACAGAGACAGAGACAGAGAGACAGACAGAGACAGAGGAGAGACAGAGACAGAGACAGAGTAGAGACAGAGACAGAGACAGAGTAGAGACAGGGACAGAGACAGAGGAGAGACAGAGGCAGAGACAGACAGAGGAGAGACAGAGACAGAGACAGAGGAGAGACAGAGGAGAGACAGAGACAGAGGAGAGACAGGGGAGACAGAGGAGAGACAGAGACAGAGACAGAGGAGAGACAGAGACAGATGAGAGACAGAGGAGAGACAGAGACAGAGGAGAGACAGAGACAGAGGAGAGACAGAGACAGAGGAGAGACAGGGGAGACAGAGACAGAGGAGAGACAGAGACAGAGACAGAGGAGAGACAGAGACAGAGGAGAGACAGACAGAGGAGAGACAGAGACAGAGACAGAGGAGAGACAGAGACAGAGGAGAGACAGAGACAGAGGAGAGACAGAGGAGAGACAGAGGAGAGACAGAGACAGAGGAGAGACAGAGACAGAGGAGAGACAGAGACAGAGGAGAGACAGGGGAGACAGAGACAGAGGAGAGACAGAGACAGAGGAGAGACAGACAGAGGAGAGACAGAGGAGAGACAGAGACAGAGGAGAGACAGGGGAGACAGAGACAGAGGAGAGACAGAGACAGAGGAGAGACAGAGACAGAGGAGAGACAGAGACAGAGACAGAGGAGAGACAGAGACAGAGGAGAGACAGAGACAGAGACAGAGGAGAGACAGAGGAGAGACAGAGACAGAGACAGAGGAGAGACAGAGACAGAGGAGAGACAGAGACAGAGGAGAGACAGAGACAGAGGAGAGACAGAGACAGAGACAGAGGAGAGACAGAGACAGAGGAGAGACAGAGACAGAGGAGAGACAGAGACAGAGGAGAGACAGAGACAGAGACAGAGTAGAGACAGGGACAGAGACAGAGGAGAGAGAGAGGCAGAGACAGACAGAGGAGAGACAGAGACAGAGACAGAGGAGAGACAGAGGAGAGACAGAGACAGAGGAGAGACAGGGGAGACAGAGGAGAGACAGAGACAGAGACAGAGGAGAGACAGAGACAGATGAGAGACAGAGGAGAGACAGAGACAGAGGAGAGACAGAGACAGAGGAGAGACAGAGACAGAGGAGAGACAGGGGAGACAGAGACAGAGGAGAGACAGAGACAGAGACAGAGGAGAGACAGAGACAGAGGAGAGACAGACAGAGGAGAGACAGAGACAGAGACAGAGGAGAGACAGAGACAGAGGAGAGACAGAGACAGAGGAGAGACAGAGGAGAGACAGAGGAGAGACAGAGACAGAGGAGAGACAGAGACAGAGGAGAGACAGAGACAGAGGAGAGACAGGGGAGACAGAGACAGAGGAGAGACAGAGACAGAGGAGAGACAGAGACAGAGGAGAGACAGAGACAGAGACAGAGGAGAGACAGAGACAGAGGAGAGACAGAGACAGAGACAGAGGAGAGACAGAGGAGAGACAGAGACAGAGACAGAGGAGAGACAGAGACAGAGGAGAGACAGAGGAGAGACAGAGACAGAGGAGAGACAGAGACAGAGACAGAGGAGAGACAGAGACAGAGGAGAGACAGAGACAGAGGAGAGACAGAGACAGAGGAGAGACAGAGACAGAGACAGAGTAGAGACAGGGACAGAGACAGAGGAGAGACAGAGGCAGAGACAGACAGAGGAGAGACAGAGACAGAGACAGAGGAGAGACAGAGGAGAGACAGAGACAGAGGAGAGACAGGGGAGACAGAGGAGAGACAGAGACAGAGACAGAGGAGAGACAGAGACAGATGAGAGACAGAGGAGAGACAGAGACAGAGGAGAGACAGAGACAGAGGAGAGACAGAGACAGAGGCGAGACAGGGGAGACAGAGACAGAGGAGAGACAGAGACAGAGACAGAGGAGAGACAGAGACAGAGGAGAGACAGACAGAGGAGAGACAGAGACAGAGACAGAGGAGAGACAGAGACAGAGGAGAGACAGAGACAGAGGAGAGACAGAGGAGAGACAGAGGAGAGACAGAGACAGAGGAGAGACAGAGGAGAGACAGAGACAGAGGAGAGACAGGGGAGACAGAGACAGAGGAGAGACAGAGACAGAGGAGAGACAGAGACAGAGGAGAGACAGAGACAGAGACAGAGGAGAGACAGAGACAGAGGAGAGACAGAGACAGAGACAGAGACAGAGGAGAGACAGAGGAGAGACAGAGACAGAGACAGAGGAGAGACAGAGACAGAGGAGAGACAGAGACAGAGGAGAGACAGAGACAGAGGAGAGACAGAGACAGAGACAGAGGAGAGACAGAGACAGAGGAGAGACAGAGACAGAGACAGAGACAGAGGAGAGACAGAGGAGAGACAGAGACAGAGACAGAGGAGAGACAGAGACAGAGGAGAGACAGAGACAGAGGAGAGACAGAGACAGAGGAGAGACAGAGACAGAGACAGAGGAGAGACAGAGACAGAGGAGAGACAGAGACAGAGGAGAGACAGAGACAGAGGAGAGACAGAGGAGAGACAGAGACAGAGGAGAGACAGAGGAGAGACAGTAGTTGCCGCTACTGGAAGAATGAAAGCTGGTTTTAAATGTTGATCATGGAGTCATTGGTAAACCAATCTCCTGATGTACGTTTGTATGTCATAGTTGTGAATCTGTCTATGCTGTTAAGACTTCTCATATGTTGTATTCTTTTTATCGTGAAGATTTCTGCTGTGTGCCATTTGTTAATTGTATTCTTATTTCGTAACTGTGGTGAATCAGATTACTTTTAAATGGATTGGAACCGTAGTCTTCACATTTCTGACTAGTATTCCTTGAATTATTATTTGGTGAAATGTGTAATGGTAAATGTTATTCACAATATACATAGCATATATGCTCAATCTCTAACTGTGCATCTCTGAGCTAAGGTTAACTTAGCCATTTAATGCTAGGACACTGGCTGAAAGATATTAGGTCTTTGTCCCTTAACCTCTCAATAATTATATAACGGTAAACCTCGACACGTACATAGTATTCATAGTATTCATAGTATTCATAGTATTCATAGTATTCATAGTATTCATAGTATTCTGAGTGGATCGCAACCGCTGCTGTCCCCACTGGATACGACTATGGGTCTGTAGCATTCACTTAATAATGGAGTCAGATTGATGAATATAGTTCATAATTCAACATCATCTTTACACATCTACATAATGGAGACCCCTCATCCTCAGTCAATGGGGATTTCCACCAACCTACATAATGGAGACCCCTCATCCTCAGTCAATGGGGATTTCCACCAACCTACATAATGGAGACCCCTCATCCTCAGTCAATGGGGATTTCCACCAACCTACATAATGGAGACCCCTCATCCCCAGTCAATGGGGATTTCCACCAACCTACATAATGGAGACCCCTCATCCTCAGTCAATGGGGATTTCCACCAACCTACATAATGGAGACCCCTCATCCTCAGTCAATGGGGATTTCCACCAACCTACATAATGGAGACCCCTCATCCTCAGTCAATGGGGATTTCCACCAACCTACATAATGGAGACCCCTCATCCTCAGTCAATGGGGATTTCCACCAACCTACATAATGGAGACCCCTCATCCTCAGTCAATGGGGATTTCCACCAACCTACATAATGGAGACCCCTCATCCTCAGTCAATGGGGATTTCCACCAACCTACATAATGGAGACCCCTCATCCTCAGTCAATGGGGATTTCCACCAACCTACATAATGGAGACCCCTCATCCTCAGTCAATGGGGATTTCCACCAACCTACATAATGGAGACCCCTCATCCTCAGTCAATGGAGATTTCCACCAACCTACATAATGGTTAGATCATTTCCACCACACTAGAAATGGAGACTCATTCCGTTAAAGAGGATTTTATATATTACACTAGACTTGTACATGTACAGATCCATCCCCATAGAAATCCCATTCTAATTCCAAATTGTATGTTCCCACCATTCATTCAAGAAACACACTTGCTTGGAAGGAAACACAGCGCAACAGGAAATGGTTTAGAATATGCAGCAATGATTTTGCTTTGCAAACAACCTGAGCCTCAGAGATTTCCCCATGTTAATCTTGTTTTAAGTGGTCTATGTGCTCACCGTCTGCTGGCTTCCACATTTCTGACCTCTGCGTTGTGGGTGAAACAACAGCAGTAAATTCAGTTTATTTAAACAGTCACCTTGGTTAATTCTAAACTAAAGTGTCACATAATTGGTCAGCTGCGCGATTAAGTTCTGGGTCCATACTTGTTAAGAGATGAAGAGATGCTAGAATGACGAGCTCCACCCTCTCTCTTTGCACGTTATGAGACGAAACGCCCCTCCCCTTCCAAAATTGGAAAGATGCTTACGCCTGCAAAATTGTGATTTGTCAAAAAAACAGACTAAGCCCTGGAACTACTGCTGCTTGTAATTCCACACATCCCATTCCTTCCCCACAGATTCTATGCTACCAGTTATGTTTACGTAGATCCGTCCACGAGATATTATATAAGCAGCCAAAGCTGCTAAAAAAAATGCTTGTGTGAGTTGAACATGTTCTGTTCATGGGTCAAGTCGTGTATCAGTATGTGTAAACACTTGTGAGAATACACTACAGTTGAAGTCGGAAGTTTATACACCTTAGCCAAACACATTTAAACTCAGTTTTTCACAATTCCTGACATTTAGTCCTAGTAAAAATTCCCTGTCTTAGGCCAGTTACGATCACCACGTTATTTTAAGAATGTGAAATGTCAGAATAATAGTAGAGAGAATGATTTATTTCAGCTTTCATTTCCTACATCACATTCCCAGTGGGTCAGAAGTTTACATACACTCAATTAGTATTTGGTATCATTGCCTTTAAATTGTTTAACTTGGGTCAAACATTTCAGGTAGCCTTCCACAAGCTTCCCACAATAAGTTGGGTGAATTTTCGCCCATTCCTCCTGACAGAGCTGATGTAACTGAGTCAGGTGGGTAGGCCTCCTTGCTCGAACAAGCTTTTTCAGTTCTGCCCACAAATTTACTATGGGATTGAGGTCAGGGCTTTGTGATGGCCACTCCAATACCTTGACTTTGTTGTCCTTAAGCCATTTTGCCACAACTTTGGAAGTATTCTTGGGGTCATTGTCCATTTAGAAGACCCATTTGCGACCAAGCTTTAACTTCCTGACTGATGTCTTGAGATGTTGCTTCAATATATCCACACAATTTTCCCTTCCTCATGATGTCATCAATTTTGTGAAGTGCACCAGACCCTCCTGCAGCAAAGCACACCCACAACATGATGCTGCTACACGGTTGGGATGGTGTTCTTCGGCTTGCAAGCCTCCCCCTTTTTTCCTCCAAACATAACAATGGTCATTATGGCCGAACAGTTCTATTTTTGTTTCATCAGACCAGAGGACATTTCTCCATAAAGTATGATCTTTGTCCCCATGTGCAGTTGCAAACCATAGTCTGGCTTTTTTATGGCAGTTTTGGAGCAGTGGCTTCTTCCTTGCTGAGCGGCCATTCAGGTTATATCGATATAGGACTTGTTTTACTGTGGATATAGATACTTTTGTACCTGTTTCCTCCAGCATCTTCACAAGGTCCGTTGCTTTTGTTCTGTGATTGATTTGCACTTTTCGCACCAAAGTACGTTCATCTCTAGGAGACAGAACGCGTCTCCTTCCTGAGTGGTATGACGACTGAGTGGTGCCATTGTGTTTATACTTGCGTACTATTGTTTGTATAGATGAACGTGGTACCTTCAGGCGTTTGGAAATTGCTCCCAAGGATGAACCAGACTTGTGGAGGTCTACAATTTTTTTTTCTGTGGTCTTGGCTGATTTCTTTTGAGTTTCCCATGATGTTAACCAATAAGGCACTGAGTTTGAAGGTAGGCCTTGAAATACATCCACAGGTGCACCTCCAATTGTCTCAAATGATGTTAATTAGCCTATCAGAAGCTTCTAAAGCCATGACATCATTTTCTGGAATTTTCCAAACTGTTAAAAGGCACAGTCAACTTGGTGTATGTAAACTTCTGACCCACTGGAATTGTGATACAGTGAATTGTAAGTGAAGTAATCCGGCTTGTTGGAAAAGTTACTTGTGTCATGGACAAAGTACATGTCCTAACCGACTTGCCAAAACTATAGTTTTTTAACAAGAAATTTGTGGAGTGGTTGAAAAACGAGTTTTAATGACTCCAACTTATGTGTATGTAAACTTCCGACTTCAACTGTATGTGTTTCTCTTTTACAGACTCAAGTGATATCTGTGTCTTTGTGAGCAGGGATAGTGGAGCGATTCTAGGAATCTGAGAGAACTAAGGGCAATTAAAAGCAATGTTCCAGCGACCGTAGAGACTGCATTCACGGTAAATGCTGCGTATGTCGGCCCAACCAGAAATTACCTTTACATTTTTACGCGGATCTTCCACGATACTTGAATCCAGCCCTCGATCGCGTCCCAAATGGCATCATTTTCCCTATATAGTGCACTACTTTTTATGAGAGCTCTATGGGCCCTGGTCAATAGTAGTGGACTATAAAGTGAATAGGAGGTTCATTTGGTACGCATTTCTACATTATATCAGAGTAAACTCCCACCCGGTAAACAACAATATCAATATGCTGACTCATTCTCAACTGTAACTAATCTCTCACATCTACCCTCTGGGACATGGGTGTTCCTTCCACCTACTGTAGGCTGCATCTGAAATGGAACCCTATTCACTATATAGTGCACTACTGTTAAAACCAGGGCCCATAGGGCTAGGGTCAAAAGTAGTGCACTATATAGGGAGCGGAGTGCCATTTCGGACACAACCTAGAGAACACACTTCATGGCTGCACTGATTTTATGGCTGTTCTTTTTAATAAAACACTAACCTTGACATGTACCAGATGAAGGTGTATAGAGAGAGAGAGAGAGAGAGTTGACGGAGGAAGTAAGATTCAACCCTTCTATGTTGGCCAAGAATGCTACACCTTATCTTTAAATTGTCGTTTCGTTCCAATGTCAATATCCTCGTTGGGACGTGAAGTAATGAAACACTAATATGTGGTGGAGGGGTTGGTGTAGCCTACCTACCAGTCATATCTTACATTGTTGACCAGACACTCTCGGCGTAGTATACTGGGTTGTCCTGATGAGGTAGGTTTTGTGTTCAGGCTTTCGTTCTAGCCCTGCGCTAACCTAACTTAGCAGGCATAGAAAGATGCCTGAGCAAAGTCTCCACAGAAGTTAGTCTGAAAATACTGTATCCCTAAAAACCAGCAACATCTGCTTTCTGCCAATGTCGCTAAGGCTGGCCCTGCACTAGTTTAGTGGTTAATGGTTTATTTATTAACTTTAGATAACCAGCTAAAAAAAGGTAGTTGGCAACACATTCTCTTGTACAATAATGAGCTGATTGGCTGTGTTAGTACCCTGGAACAAAACCCTACACCCCATGTGGATCTCCAGGACCAGGCTTGAAGAACAGTAGTTTAAAGCCTCTACTCACTCTCACAGGCAGTGCTGACTGGGGTCCATGTCTGGTCGCTCCTACAGGTGATGGAGGCGGTGCCTTTTCCCTGGTGGCCCTTGGGACAGGTGAACGGTAATGACTGACCCACGTAGAACAGCCGTTTAGAAGTGTTAACACTCCCACTGCTCTCCTTCCATCCAGGGGGAGGGGGACATGGTTTGGCTGCATGGGGAGACACAGAGTATAGTATTGGATTACGATGTAGACATGACAAATGTAGGGGGGAATAGCAGTAGGGGAGCATGAATATGTATGAATGTGTGTATACAGGGTATGATGGTGGATTAGAGACAGTTTCAGCAAAAGCCCATGGGCTACATGTACATGTCATAACAAGGTGTGTAAATATTTGTGAGACTATGACAGCTCTGTGGGTCACCTATAATGACAGAGTTCTCTATTACACGCTTTGCTCAAGTAGCAGTATATCCCTCGGGGAAAAGCTGAGTCAGTAGTTATGTTTCCATTACTTTTATCCAGTGATTTTTGGTTGTTGTCAACGTTTAGAAAGTTTGCATCGAAAATTGATTGCCTGTTACGGTGCATTTCCGTTGAACTGTAAAAAAATAAAAATATAAATAAAAATGAACTGGTTTCCATGATCCATTTAGGCTAATTGCGCATTGGACTCCCGAGTGGTGCAGCGGTCTAAGGCACTGTATCTCAGTGCAAGAGGTGTCACTACAGTCCCTGGTTCAAATCCAGGATGCATCACATCCGGCCGTGATTTGGAGTCCCATAGGGCGGCTCACAGTCGTCCGTGATAGGCCATCATTATTAATAATAAATAGGTGACAGCCTGTTGCCTATGCCCCTCCCACTGATCTGTTTCACATCTCAGGTAACCTGCAAAAGCCAGCATGGATAGAATGCAAGAATTGACTAATATTTGCCATTCAAATAATGATCATGTGCCAACGTGTCGTCATGGAGAGACTTGCACTCCTGCTGTAGATCTGGAAACAAATTGGATGGTGAAACTTGCATCCAGCCAACCGAAAAGCAAGGCGAAGCAATTCAGGCAGTCGCGAAAGTCCAGACAATCCCTGTCCTGCAATGACACATTCTTTTTAGAGTTGAAAAATAGATTTAGCAAGCAGTAGGCGTTTAGGATTAAATCAGTAGTAGAGCTTTATAGTTGCGTAATGACATCACATGTACCTTAAAAAAATGATTTGGCATCATAATTTATTCGAAAAACATATTTTCCATTTGTCGCAATAAATAAAATTAGACAACATACAAATTCACCCCTGTCTAACGGATAAAAACGATCTTTGTAAAATGTATTCGATAGCGGGCATTTCCATTACACATGTCGCAATGTTTTTTTGTTGCTACATAGCTTTTCTCTAATAAACCTGGAAACTTGCCTAATGATCGTGTCAAAGAAACCTAATCTAAGAAGCTTAGATACACCAGGTCAGGCTGTCATTTCATTTAACCTTAATCAGCCATCAGTGCTCTTATACTGCGTTTACACAGGCAGAAAACAAGCATCTTTCTGGTACACAGGCCCAAAACAAGCATCTTTCTGGTAAAGAAGAAGGGCGGGGGGGTATGCCTTATGATTAACGAGATGTGGTGTGATCATAACAACATACAGGAACTCAAGTCCTTCTGTTCACCTGACTTAGAATTTCTCACAATCAAATGCCGACTGCGTTATCTACCTAGAGAATTCTCTTCGATTATAATCACAGCCGCATATATCCCCCCCAAGCAGACACGTCGATGGCACTTCATATAATGTTTACATACCCTACATTACTCATCTCATATGAATATACTGTACTCTATACCATCCACTGCATCTTGCCTATGCCATTCTATACCATCACTTATTCATATATTTTTCTTTTCATGTACATATTCTTATTAATTATTTTACACTTGTGTGTATAAGGTAGCTGTTGTGAAATTGTTAGGTTAGATTACTCGTTGGATATTACTGCTTTGTCGGAACTAGAAGCACAAGCATTTCTCTACACTCGCATTAACATCTGCACATATACCATGTGGATGTGACAAATCAAATTGGATTTCATTTGGTATTTTTTTCAATGAAGGGTCTTGAAAACAATCTGATGGTAAAAGATCTGATGTGATTGGTCAAAAGACCAATTAGTGAACAAAATATCAGAATTTGTCTGCCTGTGTAAACAGCCTTAATCACATTACTTTCAGGGCATTGGCTACAGTTTTGAAACTGCCTGTCAAACAGTGTTGAAGTTGCAAAGTATTACAGGCATTCTGTGTCGGCCCTCCCTCCCCTCCCTCTGTGGTGTATGTGTGTGTGTGTGTGTGTGTGTGTGTGTGTGTGTGTGTGTGTGTGTGTGTGTGTATGTGTGTGTGTGTGTGCGTGTGTGTGTGTGTGTGTGTGTGTGTGTGTGTGTGTGTGTTGGTGCTCCCTTCCCTCCCTCTGTGGTGTGGTATGTGTGTGCGTGTGTGTGTGTGCGTGTGTGTGTGTGTGTGTGTGTCAACCCTCCCCTTCCTCTGTGGTGTGGTATTAGTGTGTGTGTCTGTGTTTGTCAACCCTCCCCACCCTGTGTGGTCTGTTGTGCAAAGCTGATGTCCAAACCCCTAAAGAATGTGAGGTGTGGAAATACTTTTGGTTTTCTCTGGTTTGTTCTCAGTGTAGATTGGGTGCAAACCACTAGTAAGAACAGAGCCTGAGCTAAATGAATAAGATAAAACCACCAGCTGTCTCTTTTATTCTGTCAGGAGGTTTCCCTGACCATGTGACCTCACCAGGAAAAACTGGACCCTCTTTTCAGTCATGTGACCTGACCAAGAAAAACTCCTGCCCTGATTCTATGAAGCAAGAAGAAAAAGAAAAGATTTGAACACATTCATGTTTGTCTCAGAGTCTTACGTTGACAGAAGGGGAAGATGGAGCTCCATGTCCCATCGCCCATACACGCCACCAGAGCATCCCCCTGTAGGGCGTAGCCTTTATCACACTGAAACGCTACAGCACGCCCGGTGGTCAGGCTCTGCTCCTGCACCCTGCCATTCAACAACTCCTTGGGGATGTTACAACCCTGGCCAACTGAGAGGGAGAGTGGGAGAAGGAGAGAGAGGTATAGAGGGAGAGGGGAGAGAGGAAGAGGGAGAGAAAGATGGAGAAAGGGAGAGAGGGGAGGGTAATAAAGAACCTTGATTTTCCATGCTTCACATTTCAAATTGCCTTGTCAAACATTTCCAAAACCATTGCTTAGGAGACATTTGAACAGATACAGACTGTGGACAATACGATGAAGTATGAATAACTCATACCTTCACACGTTGGTGCAGGCAAACTCCATGTTCCGTTGGCCAAACAGGTGAGGTTCTGTGCACCAATTAGATGTAGGCCAGGGTTGCAAACATAGCTGACGTTGCTCTGGTACGTCTCCCCTGATGCCTGTAACTCTGCATTCTCCACTGAGGGAGGTGGACCACACGACACAGCTGAGGACGCACAAGATGGAAGAAGGAAACTGAAGTTAAATGAGGTTCATAAGCATTGCATGAATGAACGGATTGGACGTGTGCTCAAACGCAAACACACACACACTTACCGACACAGGTAGGCTGAGCCCCATTCCATGTTCTATCTCCTTGACAGGTTTGCACAGAGTCGCCCTGTAACAAGGTGAGTCACGGTATTAAACACTGAACACATACTGTATACACCAAATAGACACTGGTCATTGTGAATCTCTCTAAACATACAATGACTCAGCTTTCTCTCACAGTGACTCAGCTTTCTCTCACAGTGACTCAGCTTTCTCTGTTAACATTATGACCCACCATTTTATAGGAAATTGCATCATGTTATTTCCAGTAATGGAACATTAGCCTAGGCATTAGCAGATTACTTTTCACCCAGTAAGAGTGAAAGTAGAATTTATTTGATTTCTCACTGTAGCAATTGGAAAAATTCCATGCACTCAATTCCATGCATTCAAAATATTATGATCAATGAGGTTTTGCACAAAAAGGCTCCTTAACAGCTCCTACCCCCAAGCCATAAGACTGCTGAACAATTAATCAAATGGCCACCCGGACTGTTTACATTAACCCCCCCCCCCCCCCATCTGTTTTTACAATGTTGCTACTCGCTGTTTATTATCTATGCATAGTCACTTTACAAATTACCTTGACTAACCTATACCCCTGCACATTGACTCGGTACCGGTACCCCCTGTATATACCTCAATATTTGTATGTAATTTTCTGGTGTTACTTTTTGATTTGATTTATTTTCAATTTAGTTTATTTGGTAAATATTTAACTCTTAACTATGTCTTGAACTGCATTGTTGGTTAAGGGCTTGTCAGTAAGCATTTCACAGTAAGGTCTACAGTAAATCTGTTGTATTTGGCGCATATAACAAATACAATTATATTGTATTTGAAATTCAAGCTAAATTGTCTATTTTTCTCTGTTCTGTAATAATATTGTAATATAAATATTGTAATAATATAATTTTGTATCAGACATTACCTTCATCTCAAACCCAGACAGGCAGGTGTACAAGACGATGTCTCCACAGCTGTAACTGTCCCCCTTAGAGATACCATGAGGAAGAGGAGGAGGTTTCTCACAAACCACCAGAACACAAGAGACAGAGGAGAGGCCTGGAGACCAGCTACCACCCAGCTACAACAACAGAATGAGTTAATAATCATGACATTAATTAATGTTCAGTAAACATCTGTGAATGGTGGATCTGTAAATGTCGCTAGAAGCGTATACTAAACGACTGAAATGTAAACGATGGAAAGCCAGAATGAACATAGGAAGGATTGAGAGAAATGTGATTACGGACCAGAGAGCTGTCTAGAGTAAAAAACGAGAAAGTTGTGTGTATTGTTGAACACAATACACACTGAGTGTACAAATCATTAGGAACACCTGCTCTTTCCATGACATAGACTGACCAGGTGAATCCACGTGAAATGTATGATCCCTTATTGATGTCACTTGTTAAATCCACTTCAATCAGTGTAGGTGAAGGGGAGGAGACAAGTTAAAGAAGAATTTTTAAGCCTTGGCACAATTGAGACATGGATTGTGTATGTGTACCATTCAGAGGGTGAATGGGCAGGACAAAATATTTAAGTGCCTTTGAACGGGGTATGGTAGTAGGTGTCAGCGCACCGGTTTGAGTGTCAAGAACTGCAAGCTGCTGGGTTTTTAAATGCTCAACAGTTTCCTATGTGCATCAAGAATGGTCCACCACCCAAAGGACATCCAGCCAAGTTGACACAACCGAAGGAAGCATTGGAGTCAACATGGACCAGCATCCCTGTGGAACACTTTCGACACCTTGAGTCCATTCCCCATCGAATTGAGGCTGATTTGAGGGCAAAAGGGGCTGCTAATGTTTTGTGCACTCAGTGTATATTATATTAAAATGTTATCCAGCATCACTGACCATCGCAACACATTGACCATGTCGACACTTGAGTGGATGTAAATTGGGTGTAAATCATCTCTTCATGTTTTCAGCGCATTAAAACAGTCTTACCAGACACTCTGCCAGGCCTGGCCCCTGCAGGAGGAACCCAGGTGGGCAGGAGAAGGTGACTACAGGGGTGAGGTCCTCCCCCGTGACCAGGACGTGGGTGGTGAGGTTGGCAGGGAGCAGACATGGGGCGGGGTGGCACCTGATGATGTGTTTAGACCAGGTGCCGTCATACTGACAGGTCAGAGAGTCAGACTGGCTGGTCAGCTCATACCCCTCATCACACCTAGAGAGAGAGAGAGGGGAGGGAGAGAGAGAGGGGAGGGAGAGAGAGAGAGAAAGAGAGAGAGAGAGAGAAATGGGTGATGTAGTGAGGGAGGGAGAGAGACAGGAAGAGAACGAGAATGAGGGAGAGAGGATGTGAGAGAAAGCGAGAAAGAGGGGCGGGGAGAGGGAGAGAAAGAGGGATAATAAATATCATACTATCTACTTGAATATAACTTCTCTAACACCTATATGAACAAAGAGGTTTTAACTCTCTGAAAGATACAGAAGTTCAAATTCACCTATATTGGATCTGGCTTCCGAAGGTGAACATCTCTCCCACCATGTGGGCATGTTGTTTAGCAGTTGGCTCTCCACAGGAGATGGGCTCACAGCTGATCCTCACCTCGCCCCACCTGCCCTCCCTACCACAGGTAACATGGGGGTAGGACCCCTTCATCTGGTAACCCGGCCTGCACCTGTAGGTAACTGTGTCTGGGACAGTGGCGCTGGCGCCCTGCAGGACAGCATGGGGTACTGCAGGCGGGGCAGCCACGCACCTACCCCGGCCACACACAGGAACACCCGGGCTCCACACCCCGCCCTTCTCACAAGTTGCAGCCGCCGGCCCCAGGACCTTATAGCCCTCGTCGCAGAGGAAGAAGACGCGGTCGCCGCAGGCGTGGTCGCGCCCCAGTACCACCCCGTATTTTAACACTGGAGGGGTGCAGAGGCAGGGGCGGCACTCCGGTACCGTCCCGACCCAATGGCCTTGGGCGGAACAGCGTAAGACGGGGTCACCGAAGACCTCGTACCCGTCGAAACACACGTACTCCACGACATCATCATAGTGGAAGCTGGAGCCGTTGAGGTAACCGTGGCTGATGTCCTGCGGCGGGTCACAGGCGATGATGTCACAGCGAGGGGTGGGTCCTTCCCCCCAGAGTCCGTCCTCTCGACACATCCGCTTGGGTTCGCCACCGCTGAGGATGTACCCCTCCTCACACTCATACCACACCTCACGGCTGTCGCCAAAGTCAGAGCCCAGGACTCGACCGTTGGGGATGGATGCTGGTCTACCGCAGTGGGCTGGACGGCACTCAGGCGACCCATGACTCCAGGTACCATCGGCCTGACAGACACTAACAGAGGGGCCTTGTAGGAGCAAGCCGGACTTACAGCTCAGCTCTACATGTTTGTTAAACGTATATTCCTTCCCTGTCACAGTGACATCACTAGGAACGACGGGAGAGCCACAGGAGATAGGCTCACACCAAGGCTTCTCAGCATCCCACTTCCCATCTGCCTTACAGGTCCTTGTGTCACCGCCCTTCAGGACGAACCCGGAACTACACTCGTAACGCAACACCTCCAGATACAGGAAGGAGTCTCCCTCGGCCGAGCCGTTATCGATGTCCCCCGGGTCACCGCAGGATATAGGTCGGCAGACAGGCGGTACGTCGCTCCACTGTCGGCCCGCCACACACTGTCTGACTGACTCCCCCTCTAACTCGTAGCCCTCCTCACAGCTGTACTTCACCAGGCTACCCAGGGATGTGTCTGTGACGTTCACAGAACCGTGGTCCGGGCTGGGTGGATCCTCACACTCGGCAGGAACACACATGGGAGCTGTCCCGTTCCACCTCCCCTCCTCCAGGCACACTAAGGAAGTAGAGGTTGTAAGCTCATAGCTCTTATGGCAGCGGTACACTATTACAGACCCATGCAGGAAGCTCATATCCATGGGTGATAATGGCACTGTAGCACCACCTATAGGCCTGGAGGTTATAGCAGCGTCCCTCCCGGCTAGCTCCGCATTCGGATCCAAGAGCCTCGAATACTCGCCAAAGTCGATATGAGGGGGAAGGCCGCAGTCAGAGGGGATGCAGACTGGGACGGAACTGGACCAACCGAACTCCTCACAGGTCAGGTGGTTCTGGCCGACCAATTGGAAGCCGGGGAAACAGCTGTAGAAGATGGTGACGCCGAACTTGTGGTCGAGACCCTCCACAAAGCCGTTGTCTATGGGGTTCGGTGGAGCGCAGTAGATCTGGACGCACACAGGCGTCCCCTGCTCCCACTCCCCGTTCGCTAGACACTTCAGCGTCTCGGGACCATGTAGACGGTAACCGCGATGACAGGAGAAGTTGACCACGTGGTTGAACTGGAGTTTGGTATATGCCACCTTCCCATTGGGTATCTCTTTCGGGACGGGACACTCGATTGGTTGACAGGAAGGTACACCTCCGATCCAGTGCCCACTTTCACCACAGAGTACTGTAGCGTTACCAACCAAGCTATACCCAGGTTTACAGCTGTAGAGAGCCGTGCTGAGGTACATCAGTCCCTGAACGTCCACTATGCCGTTAGCTATCTCTACAGGTTGGGGACACTCTACTGGGATGCACTCTGGGACAGGACTGCTCCAATATCCATCTGCCTGGCAGGTCACAGACCCTTCCTTCCTCAGAGTAAATCCGTCCATGCAGGAGTAGCTCACCACCGAGCCGAAATAGGATGGAGCAGACAACGGTGCCGATGACGGGTCACCAAATGCCACCTCGGGCGGAGGACCGCAAAACACCTGCTTGCAGACAGGGAAGGTGTCGTTCCACTCCTGGGCGAGGGTGCAGCGGAGGGTCCGGGCGCCGTGGAGAACATAGCCATCCTCGCAGGACAGTTCCACGATTCCAGAGTCCAAACTACGTAGAACCAGGTGGTTCTCATCTAGGGGTGGTTCTGGGCAATGGACCAACGAGCAGCGTGGATGACTCGACTTGTCCCACTTGCCGTACTTCAGACACATCCACACAGCATCGCCGGTTAGCTCGTAGCCCTCGTCGCAGACGTACTCAACCTTGTGGCCCACCTCGAAGACGGAGCCAACGGAGCCACGGTATTGGCCATGTAGGATGATGGGCGGGGGGTCGCAGGTCAGGATGTGGCAGACGGGCGGGTCGCCGTTGGACCACTGGCGGTTGGCCTGGCACACTCTCTCCGGATGGCCGGTCAGTCGGTAGCCGTCGTCGCACGCATATGTCACCTTGCTGTTGAAGGTGAAATGACCTTCGTTCTGTGGGTTGGAACACAAAATAAGATGTTTTATGATACAGAGTACACTGTGTTCTGATTGAGATGACACGTGATATCTTGCCAGAAAGAATGTAACTTGTTGTTTCTCTATGATCGAATAAGATGACCAAGCACAGGAATGAGTGGGAACTCTGAAATGGACCTTTTAGTTATTTCAAATCACTTATGGGATTTGCAAAATGTACAATGTTTCTGTTTGTATTGAATAAAGTACATTTTTTCTACATCTTGTTACATTGAGCCTTGACATGAATTTGAGCAGAGGAACAACATACCTGGATGAATCCATTCTCGAGTGACGGTGGGGACGGGCAGGAGACAGGCTGGCAGACAGGCAGGACCCCACCCCACTTTCCATTGGCCTCACATGTCCTCCTCTTCTCCCCTTGGATCAGGAAACCCTTATCACAGCTATACGCCACCATCGCTCCAAAACTATAGTTGGTCCCACTCACATACCCCTTCTCGATGCCCCCCGGTTTGGAGCAACGCACCGGGACGCAACCCACTTCGTATGGTGAGGGCGTCCACTCCCCTCCCATCATGCATTTCAATTTGGAGGTCGTGTTGAGGATGAAGCCCTCTTCGCATTTGTAGTTGAGCTCTGTGTTGCTGGCGTACTTGAGTTTGTTGACCGAGTCCAAGATGGCATGGGGCAGGTCAGGCGGGCGCTGGCAGAAGGTGGCGATGCAACGAGGGGCCTCCTGGCCTTCGGGGGGCGCCCACAATCCCTGGGCATTGCAGACCACCTTTAAATCAAATCAAACTTTATTGAACTTTGCGTTTAGAATCGCAACACACTTTACTTTAAAACAACAACATGAAAGACATTTTAAAAATGAAGGGCAATAAAATAGATGAATAACCTTGGAGTTGTTGCCAGCGGTGTAGCCGTCCGTGCAGAAGTAGTTGGCCGTGTCACCAAACAGCTGGTGGCCGGCGACAGCAAGGGCGTGGTCTATGGAAGGGGGAGGGCCACAGGAGCGGGGGACACACTGAGCGGAAGTGGGACTCCATTGGCCAGTCGACAGGCACTCTCTGGACTCTGGTCCAATCAGAGTGTAGCTGTGGGGACCAATCAATGAAGATCAGGGCAGGAGGTAATACATCTAAACAATGTAACAAAAAGTAAACATACACAATCATATATATACACACCATTACTACTGTACTATAACTACATAAACTACTACTTGACTTTAATGACAATAACTATAATGCTAACATTGAGGTAGTCTTGTCCAGTCAGGTCTCTTACAAATGCGTGGCAAGGCTTCAATTGAGTTAACATGCTGATAACGTATAACTAATGAAACATGGTTGACAGTATTTACCCTTCTTTGCAGACGTAGTGCACCTTGTTGCCCAGGGTGTGGTCGGCCCCCATGGTCACTGAGTCCCGGAGGGCGGGGGGGTCTCCACAGTGGACACTGGCGCAGAGAGGGGCAGGGCTGCTCCACTCTCCTGACGCCTCACACACCACCTCCTCAGAGCCCTGCAGTCTTAAAGGCCACAAGCAGTAGTTTTTATATCAATATCAAATAATTTCTGGATAACAATTATTACCTTACTGTAATCGACTGTCCATTAAAACGGGCAAATTGTTTGTTTTTTGCAACAACAACAAAAAATACAAGCAAGAATTTTGCTAGAAATTTACCACATGGTGATGTCACCATGGAAAGCCGAATCTCCCGCCCATGCAAACCTGCTGATTAGAAAGTGCTGTGTAGATTATAATTTCAACCAGCAACTATCAGGAAATAGCACTGATGAAATTTTTTTCACACTTTTACAGTGTTAGTTTTGTTAGCTGTTGTACAATATGATACAAAACATAGGAAAATGTTTTATTATTTTGACTGCACTGGGCCTTTAACACACAAATGCCTTTTGCACACACACTGTGTAATACTTATACACATACACTCACAACACCTTTAAAGGGGAAGGGAAACACCAGGCTTTAGAACGCCAGCTAACTGTGTCTATAAATTGCCATATTGCCATTGTCGCGTCACTGGTAGGCAATTTAAGATGGCGCTGACCATAGGTCAAATAAACATTGTTCAAGATCAAAATATTTAAAATAGAGATGTTTCTATGTTACATGCACATGTTCAGCATTGTGGATTGAATACATGTCGTTGCTTAGCTTTACAATCCCCGTAAAGCAGTATGAAACAACAGCCAATTATTACTATCATATATTACTAGCTACCACTTTCAAAGTCACTGCATGCGCCGCTTCAATCTATTGATTAATGAACGTCTTATTATTTTAGATGTAAATGGATCTTGTCCTTTTATGAACCCCTTATACGACCTATACGACCTGGGACTGCTGGTCTAGAATCAGTTTAGACCTTTTAGAGCATAATTAATATGATTATATGGACAGTTGGGGGGGGGAGGGGACCTGATCCTAGATCAGCACTCCAACACTGAGACACTACGTGGATATAAGAACAGAAATGACAAACCAGGACAGACATTCCATCCTAACCTGTATCCCTCTGCACAGCTGTAGATCACTGTAGACAGGTAGGTTTTCCCTTTGAGGGTGAAATCTGCATTGTCTATGTGTGGAGGTTCCCCGCAGGTGACTGGCTGACAGACAGGGGGCGCACTGCTCCACTTCAGATTGGCCTGACACTGGATCTCATAGGGGTCACCTGGGACGAACCCCTTAACACAGCTGGAGTGGATGAAAGGGAAATAGTGTACGTACATTCATAATGGGGGAATATGGGAGATGTGGCAATATAAATAGAGGTTTAATTTCAGCAACTATCTATCAGCTTAACTCCCATTATATACATGTGTTTGTTGGTATCTTTACTTACTGTAATATACTGTATATTATACACTAGACAGCCCTCAAACTCAACTCTGGACCTTGAAGCCAGTTCCACTGCATTTTTGCATTGTTCCCCTCTAACCAGGAACTGATTTAGACCTGGGATACCAGGTGTGTCCAATTAATTATCAAGTCGAACAGAAAACCAGCAGGCTCCAGACTTCGTAGGGTGAGAGTTGAATACCTCTGCTATACGATATCTCAATTGGAAAGAGAAAATAAAGAGGAGAAGCTTTTATCTCACTTAACTATTAATGCAACAGCATTATCTCAATGCAACAGCATTATCTCAATGCAACAACATTATCTCAATGCAACAGCAAATTCATACTGTTGTTATGTCTAAATGGTCTACTTTGTAAGCGTGACACTTGTTGTAAATGGCTGACGGTGGTACCTGAAAGTCACCTTGCTTCCAAACGTGAAGTTGGTGCCCTTCATCACGGCATTCTCTGGGACAGAGGGCCTTCCACACGAGAGGGCTGAAGAACAACACAATACCATGTAGGGCTGATCAGTTCTAGTAAACTCCTTCCAGAAGGTTCTTAGCCTCGTTTGATTAAGTGATCTTAATCAAAGATTATTGATATACTGACAAGATACATGTCTTGGGAGTCGTTGTCCATATACTGATATGTATCTATCCATAATATTTATTAAGATCACTTAATTGGTCAATTGCGCACAAGGTCTAACCAAAATGTTACTTCCTCTTTTAACCCAACCCCTCCACACATAATTTTTTTGGGGGAGAGGCACAGGGGGTTGCCACACTGTGTGCCCGGGGAGCTGTTGTTGTGGGGGGTTAAGTGCTATCATGCCAACCGCTTGTCATGCCAAACCATGCATGATAGCACAAACAGACTGGCACTCAGGCTAGGTTCCCCTGCAAGGCTTTCATAAGACTGCAAGTGTGGGTTAGGGATAGATCCAGTGTGGGTTAGGGATAGATCCAGAGTGGGTAAGGGATAGATCCAGAGTGGGTAAGGGATAGATCCAGAACAAGTGTGGGTTAGGGTTAGATTGAGAGCCAGTGTGGGTTAGGAATAGATCCAGAGCCAGTGTGGGTTAGGGATAGATCCAGAACCAGTGTGGGTTAGGGTTAGATCCAGAGCCAGTGTGGGTACGGGATAGATCCAGAGCCAGTGTGGGTTAGGAATAGATCCAGAGCCAGTGTGGGTTAGGGATAGATCCAGAACCAGTGTGGGTTAGGGATAGATCCAGAACCAGTGTGGGTTAGGGATAGATCCAGAACCAGTGTGGGTTAGGAATAGATCCAGAGCCAGTGTGGGTTAGGGATAGATCCAGAACCAGTGTGGGTTAGGGATAGATCCAGAACCAGTGTGGGTTAGGGATAGATCCAGAGCCAGTGTGGGTTAGGGATAGAGCCAGAACCAGTGTGAGTTAGGGATAAATCCAGAACCAGTGTGGGTAAGGGATAGATCAAGAGCCAGTGTGGGTTAGGAATAGATCCAGTGGCCAGCGACCCGGTCCAGAGGCCTTTCAGCCGGCCCTGCCCAGCCGGCCCAACAGTGCAGTAGAAAGATTCTGTTTCAACAGTACAGGGCAGACAAAGAGCCAGCTGCACAGCACATAATCACCCATTATACACACACACACACACACACACACACACACACACACACACACACACACACACACACACACACACACACACACACACGTTTTTGTGTGAGGGTCAGGACATTTATATGCCAGTTGATTTTGAGAGAGAGAGAAAGAGAGAATGAGACAGAGAGACAGACAGGGCGAGAGCGAGAGTGAGAGAGAGCGAGAGCGAGACAGCGAGAGAGAGTGAGACAGAGAGAGAGACAGAGAGAGAGAGAGTATGAGTGTTCAGGATAAAAACAAACAGTTAGCATTTGTCGCTCGTTACCCAACATCAAGCCTCCATTATAAACGTTGTGACTGAAGGCTTTGGTTAGGCAGATCTGAGAGCTATGAAGGCGTGATGGGCATAATGAGGATAATTCTGTTATTTATACAGTTGTCTAAGTACCTCATGGATAAGAGGGTTGTGCTAGATTACTCAAATTTAAATGGACTGTCATGAAACTGGGTATTTCTGGAAAAATTAACATATAGTACATAACAATGCTGGATCTCTACTGTTAGTGACAGCAAAGCATTATGTGAAAACAAGATTATTTTTGAGATGATATAGAAACCCAAGCAGAACACTTGAGTAGGGCATGCCATATATTATGATTATAATAATTATGATTATGATTATTATAATATTATTCATTTTATGAATATATCATTATTATTATTATGCTCATATCATGATTATCATTATTATGATTACATTATTATGATTCTATCATGATTATCATTATCACTACAGCATATATTACATATAACCATGTTGGTGTCCTCCATACCTCTGCAGTACGGGAAAACACCATTCCAGCTTCCTGTCTCCAGGCATAGGACGTGAGATGAGCCAATCAGCTCGTAGCCTTCCTCGCAGGTGAACACGACCTCACTTCCCATCAGGAAGTTAATACCGTCCTTATAGCCGAACTCTGGAGCCCCCGGGTTCTCACACTTCACTGGTTCTAGATTGATAACATACATACAGAGAAAAAAGGTTTGAAACTGTAGCTACTGCACCTTGAAGTGCCAACAGATAAGAATGGATTAAAACATTTGGCAGAGGTGAACTGTAGATGTTTGATGATGATGAAGCAAAAGGCACGAGAGGCATTGCTATACAGTACTGTAGCGAAGAGGTTCTGAAACGTGTCTCATAACTAGGAAGAATGTAATTGTTAGGGAAATGTGATTTTCCTGACCACATGAACTGACCGGGGGGAAACCTTTGGCTCAGGCGGTATGTGGTCCAGGCCTAGAGTAGGTTACAGTATGTGTGTGTTACCAGTGCAGTTCTTCCCGTCTCCGCTGTAGGGGTGGATACAGGTGCAGGTGTAGGAGCCGTCTGTGTTCTGACAGCTGGAGTGTTCATCACAGTCTGAGCCCAGTGCACACTCATCCACATCTGTATGGACACACGCATGTCGTTATACTCTGCGCTGATTGAAAACATTGTATTCATTGACATACACTCTAAATACGGTAGATGTACATGAATTGTATGAAATAGTGTGAGTATGACACCGTTTATATTCATCCACTGTGTCCGTTTCGGTCTTACCCAGGCAGGCGGGCGTGTTGCCTCCCCACTTCCCACTGTTGGTACAGAGGACCTTGGCGTCCCCCAGCAGGTAGAACCCTGGGTTACACTGGTACACCACAGAGCTGCCTGCATGGTAGTCGGCACCCTGGAACAGACCATGCTCCAGGGGCCAAGGAGAACCACACTTCACTCCTATACACGTAGATATACACAGGTTACATGGTAAATGTTTGGTTATGAATGGAGATAGTATTATCCCATCTGATACTCCTATAGATCGACCATACTCAGGTCAGATAGGTGGAAATGTTGGGGTTGGGAATGGTTTTGGTGTTTGTTGCTTTTTGATGGTTGGACTCCATTACTGAGGCCATGCTTATGGACATAGATGACTCAAATGTAACCTCTGCTTTGTGTGTGTGTGTGTGTGTGTGTGTGTCTGTCTCTATGTTCATGCGTGGATGTGTGTAACTAATGGTCCCTCACGTTCACAGCGAGGCAGGGCGTGGCTCCACTCTCCCTTGTTGTGACACTGCAGCAGCGGCTCCCCCACCAGGTAGAAGCCGGGAACACAGGACAGCTGCGTCTGAGACCCGGGACTGACCGCTGGACTGGACGCACGCAGGTGAGGCACTGCATTCTCTAGCTGGGGGCAGTCTGACAAACACAAATAGGAGAATGGAATGGGTTAATGTTTTCCTACACACTGATTTAAAATCTGTTTTATTCCCCCTCCGCCTATGGTTAAGGTTAGGACTTGGCCAGTGTAAGCTGATCCTATATTTGTCCCTCACCAGCGCAGAAGATGCAGTTGGGGTTAGTCTTCACTCTCCCTACCACCCCATTGAGGAAGTCAGGCCAGGCCAGGACGTTGCCTCTGATGTTTTTCCCTGGGCAGGTGCTGGCTAGGATCTTGATCTACAGAGAAATATGGAGGTCACTTCATGGGACAGAGGTACAGAAAATGATTGGTGGTTCACACACATACAGTTGAAGTCGGAAGTTTCACAATTCCTGACATTTAATCCTAGTAAAGATTTCCTGTCTTAGGTCAGTTAGGATCTCCATTTTATTTTAAGAATGTGAAATGTCAGAATAATAGTAGAGAGAATGATTTATTTAAGCTTTAATTTCTTTCATCACATTCCCAGTGGGTCAGAAGATTAATAAATAATTGCCTTTAAATTGTTTAACTTGGGTCAAATGTTTCGGGTAGCCTTCCACAAGCTTTCCACAATAAGTTGGGTGAATTTTGGCCCAATCCTCCTGACAGAGCTGGTATAACTGAGTCAGGTGGGTAGGCCTCCTTGCTCGCACACACTTTTTCAGTTCTGCTCACAAATCTTCTGTAGGATTGAGGTCAGGGCTTTGTGATGGTCACTCTAATACCTTGACTTTGTTGTCCTTAAGCCATTTTGCCACAACTTTGGAAGTATGCTTGAGGTCATTGTCCATTTGGAAGACCTATTTGCGACCAAGCTTTAACTTCCTGATTGATGTCTTGAGATGTTGCTTCAATATATCCACACAATTTCCCCTTCCTCATGACGCCATCAATTTTGTGAAGTGCACCAGACGCTCCTGCAGCAAAGCACCCCCACAACATGATCCGGCAGCATAAAAGATACACAGGCGTGGACATTTTTTGCCACAGAAGTATCCAGACATGCTAGTTCAGGGGTCTCCAACAGGTCGATCACGAGCTACCAGTAGCTTACAGCCCCCCTATGAGTTTTTGCCAAGCAATTCTGAACGTATATGTAATTGTCACATATTCCACCACAAACTGGATCCCATCTGGACAAGAGGAATACCTATGTAAGAATGATGTTCATTGACTACAGCTCAGCTTTCAACACCATAGTACCCTCCAAGATCATCATCAAGCTGGAGGCCCTGGGTCTCAACTGCCCTGTGCAATTGGGTCCTAGACTTTCTGACGGGCAACCCCCAGGTGGTGAATGTAGGAAACAACATCTCCACTTCGCTGACCCTCAACACTGGGGCCCCACAAGGGTGCGTGCTCATTCCCCTCCTGTACTCCCTGTTCACCCACGCCTGCGTGGTCATGCATGCCAACAACTCAATCATCAAGTTTACAGACAACACAACAATAGTGGGCTTGATTACCAACAACGACGAGAGAGCCTACAGGGAAGAGGTGAGGGCACTCGGAGTGTGGTGTCAGGAAAACAACCTCTCACTCAATGTCAACAAAACAAAAGAGATGATCGTGGACTTCAGGAAACAGCAGAGGGAGTTCCCCCCTATCCACATTGAAGGGACAGCAGTGGAAAACGTGGAAAGTTTTAAGTTCCTCAGCCAACACATCACAGGCAAACTGAAATGGTCCACCCACACAGACAGTGTGGTGAAGAAGACGCAACAGCGCCTCTTCAACCTCAGGAGGCTGAAGAAATTTGGCTTGTCATCCAAAACCCTGACAAACTTTTACAGATGCACAATCGAGAGCATCTTGTCGGGATGTATCACAGCCTGGTATGGCAACTGCACCACCCTCAACCGCAAGGCTCTCCAGAGGGAAATGAGGTCTGCACAACTCATCACCGGGGGCAAACTACCTGCCCTCCATGACACCTACAGCACCCGATGTCACAGTAAGGTCAAAAAGATCATCAAGGACAATAACTACCCGAGCCACTGTTCACACCGCTACCATCCAGAAGGCGAGGTCAGTACAGGTGCATCAAAGCTGGGACCGAGAGACTGAAAAACAGCTGCTATCTCAAGGCCATCAGACTGTTAAACAGCCATCACTAACTCAGAGAGGCTGCTGCCTACATTGAGACCCAATCACTGGACACTTTAAAATAAATGGATCACTAGTCACTTTAAACAATGCCACTTTAAATAATGACACTTTAATAATGTTTACATATCTTACATTATTTATATCACATGTATTTACTGTATTTTATACCATCTATTGCACCTTGCCTATGACGCTCGGCCATCGCTCATCCATGTATTTCTATGTATATATTCTCATTCACCCCTTTCGACTTGTGTGTATTATGTAGTTGGGGAATTGTTAGATTACTTGTTAGATATTACTGCACTGTCGGAACTAGAAGTACAAGCATTTCGCTACACTCGCATTAACATCTGCTAACCATGTTTATGTGACCAATACAATTTGATTGGATTTGATGTTGACTGTCATAAACAAATCTTACAAGTATCAGACACTGCAAGCTCCCAGCTTCTATCTGATCAATGCAACACTGACATGATCCCACCCCTGGTTAGCCACTATTGGATTAAAAAGCCAAAACTAAAACAATATCTGCCAATTAATTTCCAGCAATATTGCCCCTGTCTGTGTGGTTTACCATTGTTTATCACTCTGTCTGAAGCCAGTTGATGTGACAACTGTCTTGTAGGTTGACAGAAATACTTTCCCCGAAAACCTTCTCAATTAAATGTTAACAAAAGTAGACTTAGCTGGCAGAAACATATCATCAGTAAGTATATCATTTGTATCTATTATTTGTTATTTTAAAAACTTTGGCATGAAAAGAGCAGCACCATCATAAGACCTGCACATTAAATGTCTAGATGAGCAACTAAAGGGGAATTACACACAAAAAATATTTTGGGGTTTTGTTTTCTTCCGGACATAAAAAAAAAACCTGTCTTCTGATGTGATGTATCCCTTTCCTGCTGTCAAATGACCTAGTGGCCTCATGGGTGGACTGTTATTAATATGTTTCATCATTTCATAATTAATACACTTTTTTTATTTTAAATATGCATAAATCTGGTGTTTCTATATTTCAGTCTTCTGTGGTGTATATACAAGTGTAATATTGGGATGCAAAGTCAAAACGTAATACATTTCACCTCTATATCTGACATGGTACAGGTGTCCTCTTTTTTTTAAGCCCATAACCATGTGGGGGGCAGCAGGGTAGCCTAGTGGTTAGAGCGTTGGACTAGTAACCGGAAGGTTGCAAGTTCAAATCCCCAAGCTGACAAGGTACAAACCTGAACAGGCAGTTAACCCGCTGTTCCTAGGCCGTCATTGAAAATAAGAATTTGTTCTTAACTGACTTGCCTAGTTAAAAAAATGTTTTACAAAATATGTGTGTGAGGCGTATACTTTTGTTTCAAAGTAGATTTGTTTAAGACTACCAAGAAACATTCTGTGTGACCCTGATTTAGCCCACTGCAGTGAAAGCATTGACATGGACTCAGAACATTAAATTCTGTTCTTTCTCTATGAACAACTTTAAGAGTGAAAAATGTAACTGAGAACATAATTTGGGAAAATATATACCAGGTATATGGTATATTGACAAAAAACAGAGTGCACTACTTTCTCTTGTACACTAAGGACCCGGGGAAGAGTGGCAGGGGAGAAGAGAAGAGGAGAATGTGCCTATTGGAAACCTAGAAGAAAATCAGTGGCTTGTGACATGTTTAATTTTTAAAAAGTAGCTCTCATGCTAGAAAAGTTGGTGAGCCAGTTGCTAGGTCATATACTGTAGTTATGTAGCCTGGACAACAGTATCCTTCTGCTTGAGACAACTATTTTGTGTGTCAGGCATGATGATCGTGACAATGAAAAACAAGTTCTAGAACAGAAACAGATCTGCTAACCAAGCTAGTAGTTCTATTCAGATAGTGACACAGCAGCTACTGTTTTCGTCTGTGAGTGTGTGTTTCAGGTTATAAAGCAGTAGGACAGTCTGAATGTGTGTGTGTTTCAGGTTATAAAGCAGTAGGACAGTCTGAATGTGTGTGTGTGTCAGGTTATAAAGCAGTAGGACAGTCTGAATGTGTGTGTGTTTCAGGTTATAAAGCAGTAGAACAGTCTGAATGTGTGTGTGTTTCAGGTTATAAAGCAGTAGGACAGTCTGAATGTGTGTGTGTTTCAGGTTATAAAGCAGTAGGACAGTCTGAATGTGTGTGTGTGTCAGGTTATAAAGCAGTAGGACAATCTGAATGTGTGTGTGTTTCAGGTTATAAAGCAGTAGGACAGTCTGAATGTGTGTGTGTTTCAGGTTATAAAGCAGTAGGACAGTCTGAATGTGTGTGTGTGTCAGGTTATAAAGCAGTAGGACAGTCTGAATGTGTGTGTGTTTCAGGTTATAAAGCAGTAGGACAGTCTGAATGTGTGTGTGTTTCAGGTTATAAAGCAGTAGGACAGTCTGAATGTGTGTGTGTTTCAGGTTATAAAGCAGTAGGACAGTCTGAATGTGTGTGTGTGTCAGTGTGATTTACTTGTTGTGGGTCCAGAACTCTGTCCCAGATGTGGAGCTGGCTGAGGGACCCCACGAAGGACTCCACGGGGTTAAAGCCTTCACCCCTCTGGTCCTGGTCCTGGCCCAGCACCAATGCCCCTCCACCTCCAGGGCAGGGACAAGGTTCAGAGGTTAACCACTAGTCTTTGAGTTCTATGAAATCAGCCTAAAAGATGTCAAAACCTCATTGCTATTACTTCATTAAGACCCGCAAAATAGCATTATTCTACTTTTTGACACATGTAGATACTATTAAGCAGCAGACAATGAGGACTCAATGAGGTACTAAGATGATACAGTAGAATGAGCAGGATAGCACTACACCTGGGATGGTGCTGCCCACTGACAGGCCTTTCCCTCCGTCTGAGGGGTT
Source organism: Oncorhynchus clarkii lewisi (assembly GCF_045791955.1). Lineage (NCBI taxonomy): Eukaryota > Metazoa > Chordata > Actinopteri > Salmoniformes > Salmonidae > Oncorhynchus > Oncorhynchus clarkii. Next base: position 17,581,842 of record NC_092155.1, read on the forward strand.
TCCGTTGATATAGACCCTCCAGTCCCCGTCCCAGCTTCTCCATGACACCCCAATGTGGTGCCACTGGCCCGTGTTGACCGCCGGGCAGTCTGTGATCCTGTCCTTACCATTGATGTATAGGACCCACCTGGGGAGAGAGAGAGAGAGAGAGAGAGAGAGAGAGAGAGAATGAGAGAGAGAGAGAGAGAGAGAGAGAATGAGAGAGAGAGAGAGAGAGAGAGAGAGAGAACGAGAGAGAGAGAGAGAATGAGAGAGAGAGAGAGAGAGAAAGCATTTTGTGTGGACTAGAATAACAACTAGTTCCAAATACAGAAATAAACAAATATCCATCCTAGTCACTCTCCCTAGTCGTGCATGAACATGTATGTTCCCTGTATGTGTGTGTCAGTACTGACCCGTTGTAGTCTATGAGCAGGAAGGCGTTGTCACTTTCCTCCACGGCGTAGGAGATGGGCGTGCCGTAGTTGGTGGTGTCTGATGACCTCATCCAGAACGTACACGTGATCTCCGTCAGCGCAGGCATCACCCCGTCCATCATTACATAACCATGGATACCCGACACCTCGAAATCCAGGTTGAATGAGGTCGACATCTCTGAAGGGAAGAGAATGTTGAGGCAGTAAACGAGTGAAAAAAATATTACAATTATTATGAAAAAGTTTTAGGTGTAAATAGGAAGAGCAGTTTCCAGGTCATTGAGGTTAGAAGGAGAAAAAGTGTTTTGGGCCAGAAATGATGTGTGTATGAAAATTGATTTTTAAGTAAAGGAGCAGTTGTTGATTCATATTAAATAGATATTGATCCAGAAAAAAGGACCAGACCAGTCCATTAGGCTGTGAAATCAAACTTTATAAGAAAGCAATTTCCTTCGATTAGACAACCAGACGTTCGGCACCAATGCCTCCAATGAGTAGTGAAACCTCACATTTACTTATCTACTGCTTGTGCTCCCAACAAAGGATCCTTTCTGTTGAATCATTTCGGTAAGAAAAATAAACCACTCCTGGTTGAGCAACAGACTCGTTGGTTCCAGCAATAGCTTTTTATTTATTTGTACTTATTATTTTAATAACTTCAAATTGTACCAACATTGATACACTCATCCTCCTCTCTCTACCCCTCCTCCACTCATCCCCCTCTCTCTGCTCCTCCTCCACTCACCCCCCTCTCTCTACCCCTCCTCCACTCATCCCCCTCTCTACTCCTCCTCCATGGCGTCTATACCTGTCTCACACCTGCTTCCGTTGAACCCAGGAGGGCAGCGGCAGGTGTAGGAGCCCGGTCCGTCTACACAGGTGGCCCCGTTGATACAAAGGTTAGCCTGACACTCATCAACATCCACCTGGCACAGCCTGCCACGGTAGCCCTCCACACACTGACACCTGCATACAGAGAGAGAAGACTGTCATATATACCTGTTCAGTGCACTTCATACACAATCATATTCTTTTAAGCCTTACAAATGCTGAATAACTGACTGAAGTCCCAGCCATATTTCACTAAAATCTCAAGTTTGAAAACAATTCAACACATATTTTCCACATAAATAAAACATAACTATGCAAAAGATTATATATAATAAAAAAATAAAAAAATAAAAGTACACCACTGCTTAGTTGGTTGACAGCAGTCAGCTGGTCCTTCTTGTTACCTGAAGTTGTTGACCGCGTCCTGACATGTCCCTCCATTCAGACAGGGGGCGCTGTTACACTCATTCACGTTGACCTCACAGCGGTAACCAGAGTAGCCCGGGAGGCAGGTGCAGGAGTACCCCCCCATCAGGTCGTCACACACACCCCCGTTCAGACACGGACTGGACAGACACTCATCTATCTCCAGCTCACAACGGGAACCTAGAAGACAGAAAGGAAAAAGATCAGATTTATTTATTTGTTTATTTCTCAGGGACCATGCACAACATGCCATTGCATTGTGTCTTTGTGAGACGCAGAGTAGGTGAATGGATGACACATTCGAGTGTCTAGTTTGAGAAACAAATGCCTCACAAGTCCTCAACTGGCAGGTTCATTAAATAGTACCCGCAAAACACCAGTCTCAACGCCAACAGTGAAGAGGCTACTTCAGGATGCTGGCCTTCTAGGCAGAGTTGCAAAGAAAAAGGCATTTCTCAGACTGGCCAATAAAAATAAAATATTAAGATGGGCAAAAGAACACAGACACTGGACAGAGGAACTCTGCCTAGAAGGCCAGCATCCCGGAGTCACCTCTTCACTGTTGACGTTGAGACTGGTGTTTTGTGTGTACTATTTAATGAAGCTGCCAGTTGAGGACTTGTGATGTGTCTGTTTCTCAAACTAGACACTCTAATGTACTTGTCCTCTTGCTCAGTTGCGCACCGGGGCCTCCCACTCCTCTTTCTATTCTGGTTAGAGCCAGTTTGTGCTGTTCTGTGAAGGGAGTAGTACACAGCATTGTACGAGATCTTCAGTTTCTTGGCAATTTCTCGCATGGAATAGCCTTCATTTCTCAGAACAAAAATAGATTGACACGTTTCAGAAGAAAGGTCTTTGTTTCTGGCCATTTTGAGCCTGTAATCAAACCCACAAATGCTGATGCTCCAGATACTTAGCTAGTCTAAAGAAGGCCAGTTTTATTGCATATTAAATCAGTACAACAGTTTTCAGCTGTGCTAACATAAATGCAAAAAGGTTTTCTAATGATCAATTAGCCTTTTAAAATGATAAAGTTGGATTAGCTAGCACAACGTGCCATTGGAACACAGGAGTGATGGTTGCTGATAATGGGCCTCTGTACACCTATGTAGATATTCCATTCAAAACCAGCCGTTTCCAGCAACAATAGTCATTTACAACATTAACAATGTCTACACTGTATTTCTGATCAATTTGATGTTATTTTAATGGACAAATGTGCTTTTCTTTCAAAAAGGACATTTCTAAGTGACCCCAAACTTTTGAACGGTAGTGTATATTTATATATATATATATATATATATATATATATATATATGAGAGAGAGAGAGAGAGAGAGAGAGAGAGAGAGAGAGAGAGAGAGAGAGAGAGAGAGATATACAAATATCTAATAATCCAAATATACAACAATAGACAATATAATGATAAAGTTACATCTGAGTTTTCATTGTCCCTTGGTCCTACAGTATGTAACATCTTAAGAGTCACAATGTCTTAGTGTTCACATGACTGGCTTGCCTATAAGCTACATATAACAAAAGTACAGCACTCTCTCACACTGGTTGGCAGGGTGTTCCATAATCCAGCTGTCTGGCCAAATTTGGTGGAACTAAACTGAGTGGAGCAGTCCCCTTTGGTTGAAGATGTTGTCGTATTGTTGATCACAAGGCAAAATATCATGTTTTTGATCATAACGCCTTATTGCGTGAGTACTGGAGAACTCAATTAATTCCATTGCTGGCATTGAATGTTTGCTGTATAAATTACATAATTTTTTTGTGGATGTTGCTCAAAAAATTGGTTTTGTAGGTTTTGCCTTTAGCAGGACAATATTTTTATTGGGCATATTATGATAATTACAGTTTTAAATTAAATAAATAATTTGCCATGCGACCATTTTACACGTTTTACCTTCTGCAGTAGTTGCTTAAAATGTGGCATTGTGATTATTACAAATGCAAGGTTTAATTTAAATGTTTAAGGGGCTGCCTCTGCAGTATATTCATGCAATGTTCATGCAATTATGAATACAGGTAACTGAAGTGCCAAAGGAGTCTGGTAGGGAGGCGAGGCAGAGTGATCCCACCTGTGAAGCCGTCAGCACAGCTGCAGGTGTACTGGTTGATCTCGTCCACACACACTCCCTCGTTCAGACAGGGGAAGGAGCTACACTCATTCACCTCTGCCTCGCACAGAGAACCTGGGACAGGACAGAGGACCGGCAGTCAATCATATACACACATCTGCCATCAAATAGTACTAAATGCAGCCTTGTTGCCAGACAAAAGTTTTGACAGTCATGACGTGGAGGACAGTGGACAGTCATGACATGGAGGACAGAGGACAGACATGAAGTGGAGGACAGTGGACAGTCATGACGTGGAGGACAGTGGACAGTCATGACGTGGAGGACAGTGGACAGTCATGACGTGGAGGACAGTGGACAGTCATGACGTGGAGGACAGAGGACAGACATGAAGTGGAGGACAGTGGACAGTCATGACGTGGAGGACAGTGGACAGTCATGACATGGAGGACAGAGGACAGACATGAAGTGGAGGACAGTGGACAGTCATGACATGGAGGACAGTGGACAGTCATGACGTGGAGGACAGAGGACAGTCATGACGTGGAGGACAGTGGACAGTCATGACGTGGAGGACAGTGGACAGTCATGACATGGAGGACAGTGGACAGTCATGACGTGGAGGACAGAGGACAGTCATGATGTGGAGGACAGTGGACAGTCATGACGTGGAGGACAGTGGACAGTCATGAAGTGGAGGACAGTGGATAGTCATGAAGTGGAGGACAGAGGACAGACATGAAGTGGAGGACAGTGGACAGTCATGACGTGGAGGACAGTGGACAGTCATGACATGGAGGACAGAGGACAGACATGAAGTGGAGGACAGTGGACAGTCATGACGTGGAGGACAGTGGACAGTCATGAAGTGGAGGACAGTGGACAGTCATGACGTGGAGGACAGTGGACAGTCATGACATGGAGGACAGTGGACAGTCATGAAGTGGAGGACAGTGGACAGTCATGACGTGGAGGACAGTGGACAGTCATGACATGGAGGACAGTGGACAGTCATGACATGGAGGACAGTGGACAGTCATGACATGGAGGACAGTGGACAGTCATGACATGGAGGACAGTGGACAGTCATGAAGTGGAGGACAGTGGATAGTCATGACATGGAGGACAGTGTGTAGTTGTTGTGACGTCTCCATACCTACAAAGCCAGGTCTACACTGACAGAGGAAGTCTCCCATGCCATCCTTGCAGAGACCGTCATTCTGACAGGGTGCCGAGTCACACTCATCTATGTCACTCTCACACTTAGCCCCTGAGAGAGAAACACATCGTCACAGTGATATAAGACAACTTACCAACTGCCCGAGGTGATGTGATATATGGACACAGCCCTTAGCCGTGCTATATTGGCCATATACCACAAACCCCAGTGGTGCCTTATTAGTATTATAAACTGGTTACCAAGGTTATTAGAGCAGTAAAAATAGAAGTTTGTCAAACCCGTGGTATACAGTGTGATATACCACAGCTGTCAGCCAATCAGCATTCAGTGCTCAAACCACCCAGTTTATAACTAATATTAACTTCTCATTGCTCTAATGATCATTGTTTGACTGAAAGCTTCAGTGTGTGTGTAACCGGTGTGATATGGCTAGCTGGTTAGCGGTGTTTTAATCGGTGATGTCACTTGCTCTAAGACCTTAAAGTAGTTGTCTCCCTTGCTCTGCAAGGGCCTTGGCTCTCGTGACATCATAGGTCATGGTGCTTCGAGGGTTGTTGATGTGTGCAGAGAGTCCCTGATTCATGCCCAGGTTGGGGCGTGGAGAGTGACAGCAGAACACTGTGACATGTGGAAGTTCTCTTTTCATTCCATTCATAACTGTTTAAGTTTACCTGTGAAACCAGGTAGACAGGTGCACACGTATCCCGCCCCCACCTCCTCACACGTGCCCCTGTTCTGACACGGATTCAGGAAACACTCATGGAACACCTGAGGAGATACAGGTACAGTCATGTGGTTGTGAGCTATGGTCATGAGTGTGGAGTGTGATCACTTCAGGAGAAAGAGAGCATATCATTCTCACATTCCGTACTCATCATACTCATAAGCATTACTGATTACAACTCATCATCCCCATTGCACTCTAGTCTAAGAGAACTTCTCTGGGGACTTTTGTTTAGTTCTCTGTAAGTTACCAGGACGTCATTGAGGACCATGTCAGGACCTTTTTGGATGTTTTAAAGACTTTCATTTTACTAGTCCTTAAGACACCACGTGATGACGTTGTTAGGATGTTCTTTGGACACTGTGTCATGATCCCCTGGAGGTTTAGTCTAGTTCACAGTTTGTCCCGGGGACGTCCCGGGGACGTCCCGAGGACCGTTTTTATGGTGTTCTTGGGACGTTGTGCCATGGCCCCCTGAATGTTTTATCTAGTTACCGGTTTGTCCCAGGTATAACAATAGCGAAGCTATATACAAGGGGGTACCGGTACCGAGTCAATGTGCGGGGGTACAGGTTAATCGAGGTAATTGAGGTAATATGTACATGTAAAGTGCATTCAGAAAGTATTCAGGCCCCTTGACCTTTTCCACATTTTGTTACATTACAGCCTTATTCTAAAATTGATTAAATCATTTTTTCCCTCATCAATCTAAACACAATATCACTTAATGAAAGGCGAAAACAGATTTTCAGACATTTTTGTAAATTCATAACAAATACAAAAAGAAATACCATATTTACATACGTTTTCGGACCATAGGTACTGAATGTCTGAAAAAGACACATTTTCTATGCGCCTCGAAATTGAACTCAGGTGCATCCTGTTTACATTGATCCTCCTTGAGATGTTTCTACAACTTGACTGCAGTCCACCTGTGGTAAATTCAATTGATTGGACAAGACTTGGAAAGGCACACATCTGTCTATATAAGGCCCTACATTTGACAGTGCATGTCAGAGCAAAAAGTAAGGCATGAGGTCGAAGTAATTGTCCGTAGAGCTCCGATACAGGATTGTGTCGAGGCACAGATCTGGGGAAGGGTAACAAAAAAGACTCTCAGACCATGAGAAACAAGATTCTCTGGTCTGATGAAACCAAGATTGAACACTTTGGCCTGAATGCCAAATGCCACGTCTGGAGAAAAACAAAAGAGTGCCAGCATGGTGGTGGCAGCATCATGCTGTGGGGATGTGTTTCAGAGGCAGGGACTGGGAGACAAGTCAGGATTAAGGGAAAGGTAAACGGCGCAAAGAACAGAGCGATCCTTGATGAAAACCTGCTCCTGGGCACTTGCGACCTCAGACTGGAGTGAAGGTTCACCTTCCAACAGGACAACAACCCTTAGCACACAGCCAAGACAACGCAGGAGTGGCTTCGGGACAAGTCTCTGAATGTCCTTGAGTGGCCCAGCCAGAGCAAATCTCTGGAAAGACCTGAAAATAGCTCTGCAGCGACGTTCCCCATCCAACCTGACAGAGCTTGAGAGAATCTGCATAGAAGAATGGGAGAAACTCTCCAAATACAGGTGTGCCAAGCTTGTAGCGTCAAACCCAAGAAGACTCAAGGCTGTTATCTCTGTCAAAGGTGCTTCAACAAAATACTGAGTAAAGGATCTGAATACTTAAGTAAATGTGATATTTCAGTTTTACATTTTTTATATATGTTTACAATTTCTAAAAACCTGTTTTTGCTTTGTCCTTATGGGGCATTGTGTGTAGATTGATGAGCAAAAAAAATGATTTAATACATTTTAGAATAAGGCTGTAACGTAACAAAATGTGGAAATAATTCAAGGGGTCTGAATACTTTCTGAATGCACTGTAGATAGGGACAAAGTGACTATGCATAGATAATAAACAGCGAGTAGCAGCAGTATAATAAAAGGGGGGTCAATGCAAATAGTCCAGGTAGCCATTTGATTAATTGTCCAGCAGTCTTATGGCTTGGGGGGTAGAAGCTGTTAAGGAGCCTTTTGGACCTTGACTTGGGGCTCCGGTACTGCTTGCCGTGCGGTAGCAGAGAGAACAGTCTTTGACTTGGGTGGCTGGAGTTTTTGACAATTTTTAGTATAGAGGTCCTGGATGGCAGGAAGCTTAGCCCCAGTGCCTTACGGTCGGATGCCGAGCAGTTGCCATACCAGGCGATGATACAACCGGTCAGTATACTCTCGATGGTGCAGCTGAAGAACCTTTTGAGGATCTGGGGACCCATGACAAATCTTTTCAGTCTCCCGAGGGGGAATAGTGGTTGTTGTGCCCTCTTCACGACTGTCTTGGTGTGTTTGGACCATAATAGTTGGTGATGTGGACACCAAGGAACTTGAAGCTCTCAACCCGCACTGCTATTCTCTTATTTATTTAATTAACTTATTTCAGTAATTTGAGATTGAGTTTTCAGTATAGTTGTCTAATGCTGGTGGGGCATATTATTCTGTTTTCATGTTACTCCTGAATTTAAGTGTATTTTAACAGAGCTAAGGTTTACTTTGAAGTGCAAAGTGTAGGAATAGGCCTACAGGTGAAATCCGTCAGGAGAGGACATGTTAAATAATGTATGAATAAACATACACAATGTAAATATGTGTGCCAAATATTTAAGTTCCAAAACACTGTTGAGGAAGAACTTGTGCCAACAATCAGGCAGAGCTTGTTTTTACGAGTTTATTCAAGCAATTGCAAGGAAGTTAACTCTCCTGAAGTTTCCCGGGGAGGAACTTGATTATTTACAAATCACACAGTCTTTATATACTTCATCTACACAGAGCTGTTTACCCCTCCAAGGGGGAGGCCAACTTACAAAAGAGATAAGGGGTAATTGGCTCCACTTCCTTAGAAAAAAATAATAAAAACAAGAACCAGTTCTAACCAGTTCTCACAGCCTATGTGTCTAAGATAGGGGCTGATTGATAAGACCTTTAGAGCCAAACAGACAAGGGAAGAGTTTAGCCTGGCTGGCTGTTAGTGTCTCAGAGATAAGGAGACAGTAATACATCACTCCTATGTGTGGTACTGGATGTAAAGAGGTTACTGGACAGCTGTGGAAAATGCTCAGTTGAATAGTATTATTTAACTCAAGCATTTACACAGCGTTAGACTTTGTTCCAACAATCCTAAAAGCACTTTTTTTATGGGTGGGTGTCCCTAGCATTGCCAAAAGACAAAGAGCTGTGACTGGATCAGTGGTTCACCAATCAGGGCCTTAGCAAAAGTAACAAGGGGAGATGTGTAGTGAAACTAGGGGGCGCGTGCCCTGGGTAAAAAATGTTTTGGAGGAGGAGAAAATTTCTTTGCGACCATCAGGTGACTTCTCCGGGACAAACTGGGAATTAGACAAAACCTTCCAGGGGACCATGACGCAACATTCCAAGAACATCCTAAAATGTTGTCGGGAACGGCCCTGGGACAAACCGGGAACTAGACAAAACCTCCAGGGGACCATGACACAACATCCTGACAACTTTAGGCAACCATTTCGTGACGTCCTAGTGACTCATTATTGTTTGCAGGGTAACCCCTTGAGGTCTCTTGAGGACATAGGTCAGTCAGTCAGTCTCACCTGGCTGCTAGCCTGGTAGTCCTGGGATACCGCCACTTCTGGGGCTGATGTCACACTCTGCTCTTTGGGCAGGAAACTAGAGCCAAAACCTGACAGAGGGGATGGAGAGAGGGAGAGAGGGAGAAAGGGAGAGTGAGAGGGGGGGAGACAGAGAGGAGGAGAGATAGATGGAGAGAGAGAGAGACAGAGAGAGAGAGAGAGAGAGAGAGAGAGAGAGAGAGAGAGAGAGAGAGGGAGGGAGAGAGAGAGAGAGAGAGAGAGAGAGGACGAGGAGAGAGAGAGAGAGAGAGAGAAAGAAAAACAGAATAGGACGAGAGAAAAAAGAGAGAGGGTTTCATTAAGCTCATATTTATTCTACAGCCACAACCTTTATTTTGTAGGGTATTTCATTCCCCAGTAGTCACATGTCTAATACATTTCCATTCTCCAGTAGTCACATGTCTAAGACATTTCCATTCTCCAGTAGTCACATGTCTAAGACATTTCCATTCTCCAGTAGTCACATGTCTAAGACATTTCCATTCTCCAGTAGTCACATGTCTAAGACATTTCCATTCTCCAGTAGTCACATGTCTAAGACATTTCCATTCCCCAGTAGTCACATGTCTAAGACATTTCCATTCCCCAGTAGTCACATGTCTAAGACATTTCCATTCTCCAGTAGTCACATGTCTAATACATTTCCATTCTCCAGTAGTCACATGTCTAAGACATTTCCATTCTCCAGTAGTCACATGTCTAAGACATTTCCATTCTCCAGTAGTCACATGTCTAAGACATTTCCATTCTCCAGCAGTCACATGTCTAATACATTTCCATTCTCCAGTAGTCACATGTCTAAGACATTTCCATTCTCCAGTAGTCACATGTCTAAGACATTTCCATTCTCCAGCAGTCACATGTCTAAGACATTTCCATTCTCCAGTAGTCACATGTCTAATACATTTCCATTCTCCAGTAGTCACATGTCTAAGACATTTCCATTCCCCAGTAGTCACATGTCTAATACATTTCCATTCTCCAGTAGTCACATGTCTAAGACATTTCCATTCTCCAGTAGTCACATGTCTAAGACATTTCCATTCTCCAGTAGTCACATGTCTAAGACATTTCCATTCCCCAGTAGTCACATGTCTAATACATTTCCATTCTCCAGTAGTCACATGTCTAAGACATTTCCATTCCCCAGTAGTCACATGTCTAATACATTTCCATTCTCCAGTAGTCACATGTCTAAGACATTTCCATTCTCCAGTAGTCACATGTCTAAGACATTTCCATTCCCCAGTAGTCACATGTCTAAGACATTTCCATTCTCCAGTAGTCACATGTCTAAGACATTTCCATTCTTTCCTGAGCCTTTATCAAAATCCCTTTTCCATTCAGTGGCCAAGTCTCAAACAATGTTGTCTGTCTACGGTCTCAAATAATGCCCTGTTACCAGTCTAGTGTCATTTTGACCAGAGCCATGTGTCAGTCGTCCTATGAGGGATAGGATGGCATTACAGATGCAGACTCAGGTCAAATGTTGGGCACTATAGGGGAAAAGGGTGTCATGAATACACTATAATTTAGTTCAAACTTGATTTTCACCAGAGGAACATTTGGTTGCATATACACTGTATGCGCAATAAGGAATATGGTGTAATTAAGTAAATAAATTCAGCCAGTGTAGTGTAACAGTAGGGTGTGATGTGAAACTCAGCCAGTGTAGTGTAACAGTAGGGTGTGATGTGAAACTCAGCCAGTGTAGTGTAACAGTAGGGCGTGATGTGAAACTCAGCCAGTGTAGTGTAACAGTAGGGTGTGATGTGAAACTCAGCCAGTGTAGTGTAACAGTAGGGTGTGATGTGAAACTCAGCCAGTGTAGTGTAACAGTAGGGTGTGATGTGAAACTCAGCCAGTGTAGTGTAACAGTAGGGTGTGATGTGAAACTCAGCCAGTGTAGTGTAACAGTAGGGTGTGATGTGAAACTCAGCCAGTGTAGTGTAACAGTAGGGTGTGATGTGAAACTCACTGGAGCAGTGTTGTATGGCAGTGGCCCCGGTGACTGTGGTGGTGCCGTAGAAAGGGCAGGCGAGGCAGTAGGAGCGGCCGTGGTCGGGTTGGTAGTAGTCTCTGGGGCAGGGGTAGCAGGGGACCAACCCTGTTCGAGAGAAATGACCTGCCAAACAAGGAACTGGAGGGGAAGGGGAGAGGGGAGACAGTTAGTCAGTGTCACACATGAAAGTAAGCTCAGTAATCATGTTTTTATTCATAGTAAGTGAGTTCAGTCATAATACTAATTGAGTTCAGTCACAGTGTCATGTCTGTGATTTCCCCTCCCCTCTTTTATTTTATTTAACTAGGCAAGTCAATTAAGAACAAATTCTTATTTACAATGACGGCCTACCCCGGCCAAACCTACCCCGGCCAGATGCTGGGGCAATTGTGCGCCGCCCTATGGGCCTCCCAATCACGGCCGGACGTGTTTCAGCCTGGATTCGAACCAGGGACTGTAGTGACGCCTCTTACACTGAGATGCAGTGCCTTAGACCGCTGCCTCTTCACAGGGTCAGTGGTGTGTTTAGAGTCTGAGTACTGTATAGTTTCTGTCTCTCTCTCTCTCTAACTCACCTCCACACTCAGACATCTCCCTTGCCCCGCTGGTGACGGTGGAGGTCTCATCCGGACAGACCAGACACTCTCTGGACCCAAACCCAGGCTGGTAGTGCCCCAGTGGGCACGACTCACACGTCTCCAGCCCGTTCACAGAGTAACCTCCAGGCCTGCACTGCTCTGAAAACACACAGAAACACATACACTATAAACATATCACAGTAAAGAGGTCATTGAGTTTTTGCCTTCAGGATATTGTAGAAATGGTGCCACCTGCTCATGATGAATAGAGTTGATGATACAGTATTTTAGGACCCAACAAGGTACTGAGACCCAGTGTTTTTTTCCAAGTCAGATCACTTGGTCAGAAAAACTCCAGGCCTATGTACAGTATAACCAATGTATGAGGACCTTGTACATGTCTTTTACCTCTGGAGGGTTACAGCATTTACCTCTGGACGGTTACAGTGTTTTACCTCTGGAGGGTTACAGCATTTACCTCTGGAGGGTTACAGTGTTTTACCTCTGGAGGGTAACAGCATTTACCTCTGGACGGTTACAGTGTTTTACCTCTGGAGGGTTACAGTGTTTTACCTCTGGAGGGTTACAGTGTTTTACCTCCGGAGGGTTACATTGTTTTACCTCCGGAGGGTTAAAATGTTTTACCCCTGGAGGGTTACAGTGTTTTACCTCTGGAGGATTACAGTGTTATACCTCTGGAGGGTTCAAATGTTTTACTTCTGGAGGGTTACAGTGTTTCTCTTTTGGAGGGTTACATTGTTTTTACCTCCGGAGGGTTAAAATGTTTTACCCCTGGAGGGTTACAGTGTTTTATCTCTGGAGGATTAAAGTGTTTTACCTCTGGTGGGTTACAGCATTTACCTCTGGAGGGTAACAGCATTTACCTCTGGAGGGTTACATTGTTTTACCTCTGGAGGGTTACAGTGTTTTATTTCTGGAGGGTTACAGCATTTACCTTTGGAGGGTAACAGCATTTACCTCTGGAGGGTAACAGTGTTTTACCTCTGGACAGTTACAGTGTTTTACCTCTGGAGGGTTACAGCGTTTTACCTCTGGAGGGTAACAGCATTTACCTCTGGAGGGTAACAGCATTTACCTCTGGATGGTTACAGCATTTACCTCTGGAGGGTTACAGTGTTTTACCTCTGGAGGGTTACAGTGTTTTACCTCTGGAGGGTTACAGTGTTTTACCTCTGGAGGGTTACATTGTTCTTCCTCTGGAGGGTTACAGTGCTTTACCTTTGCACTGGTCCTGGCTGCGTGCGTGGAGGTAGGCTGTGGAGGATCCATCAGGACAGGTCTTACACTCCATCTGACCCTCCTGTTCCTGGAAGGACCCCAGCCAGCAGCTCTCACACTCTGCATACTCCAGGGAGTAGTAGGTTCCCACTGGACACTGGACTGGAACACACAGAATACATAACCACATATAATCAGCTACATTACCACACATAACCAGAAATATTTACACATTACCAGACATATTTACACATTACCACACATTGCCAGACATATTTACACATTACCACACATAACTGTCCATGTTTACACATTGGCACACATAACCGTACATGTTTACACATTGGCACACATAGCCAGACATATTTACACATTACCACACACAGCCAGACATATTTACACATTACCACACATTACCACACATAGCCAGACATATTTACACATTACCACACATAGCCAGACATATTTACACATTACCACACATAGCCAGACATATTTACACATTGCCACACATAGCCAGACATATTTATACAGTACCACACATAGCCAGACATATTTACATATTTACACACACAGCCAGACATATTTACACAGTACCACACATAGCCAGACATATTTACACACATAGCCAGACATATTTACACATTACCACACATAGCCAGACATATTTACACATTGCCACACATAGCCAGACATATTTATACAGTACCACACATAGCCAGACATATTTACATATTTACACACACAGCCAGACATATTTACACAGTACCACACATAGCCAGACATATTTACACACATAGCCAGACATATTTCCACATTACCACACATAGCCAGACATATTTCCATATTTCCACACATAGCCAGACATATTTACACATTACCACACATAACTAGAGAGTAGTAGATCCCCACCTGGACACTGGACTGAGGCACACAGCAACCCATATAGACACTCATCCGTTAATTAATTCATCCATCCATCCATCAATCCATTAATTCATTCATGAATACTCTATGTGGACACTGTGAACCTGGAGACCATGCTAAAGATATATACTGTTACTGTGTGTATCTTATGGCCCACTACTCACCACACATCCTCCCCTTCAGTACAGACCCAGGTCGGCAAAACAGAGAGGCCCTCTTGCTCTCCAGGGACTTGGGGTCAGCCACCACAATCATCTCCGAAGACACGTGATATGACGACAGAGGCTGCTTGGCCAGCGTCCGCTTCAGCCGATTGGTCAGCTGCTCCAGGGTCCGCAACAGGCGCTTCTGATTGGCTACCTCCACCGAGTCATTCCTGGACGAGGGCAACGGGATGCTTGCTGGGAGAATGGGCACAGCTCAAAGGACAGGACTCAAACGACAACAACAACAACTAACACTCAATTCTAAATTCGTCCCGACTCCCCTCTAGGCCAGGGCTATTCAATGGCTATGCAATTCCGACCCTCTAAGGCCAAATTATCTGGTAGTTAAATGATCAATTAACGTAGTTGATTGGCCAAAGACTTCACTCCCAGACTCCCATAATGAATATAATTATCAATCAATCAATCGTCTACCCTGGTCTGAAACAACTTTATTTGATGCCAAGTGCTTCCCAATGGGCAGAAAAGTGTAAGTCCATCAGGCATTATGTGAGCACATCCAAAGAAACTTGCCAGGTGCTCGTTTGATGGAACAGATTCAAATAAACAAAATATACCGGCATACTGTCATATGCTTAGTAACATGAACATGAGTGTGTTCACACGGGTATGATGACAGTCCCTCCACCATAGCTACCTGTGATGTTGAAGAAGATCTGTATCTTTTGGTCTCTGGTGGGGCCGGTGATCTTACGGTGCCTCTTGGCGCGGTAATGGGAGGTTCCCGTCCTGCCGGTACCATCCTGTTG
Organism: Oncorhynchus clarkii lewisi; assembly: GCF_045791955.1. NCBI lineage: Eukaryota > Metazoa > Chordata > Actinopteri > Salmoniformes > Salmonidae > Oncorhynchus > Oncorhynchus clarkii. The sequence goes on from NC_092155.1 coordinate 17,596,881, forward strand.
CATAGGAGTTCTCTGGCTGTCCGTGGCAAAGCCTGTATCGAAGTAGGCATAGTCCTGACCACTCTGGGGTCCCCAGTTACTGCCCCATCCTCCTGGACCTGGGAGACGGGAGGCAGAGGGGAGACAGAGGGGAGACAGAGGGGAGACAGAGGGGAAGCAGAGGGGAGAAAGAGGGGAGGCAGAGGGGAGACAGAGGGGAGACAGAGGGGAGGCAGAGGGGAGACAGAGGGGAAGCAGAGGGGAGGCAGAGGGGAGAGAGGGGAGACAGAGGGGGCAGAGGGGCGGCAGAGGGGAGACAGAGGGGAGGCAGAGGGGAGACAGATGGGAGGCAGAGGGGAGGCAGACGGGAGACAGAGGGGAGGCAGAGGGGAGACAGAGGGGAGGCAGAGGGGAGGCAGAGGGGAGACAGAGGGGAGACAGAGGGGAGGCAGAGGGGAGACAGAGGGGAGGCAGAGGGGAGACAGGTGGGAGGCAAAGGGGAGACAGAGGGGAGGCAGAGGGGAGGCAGAGGGGAGACAGAGGGGAGACAGAGAGGAGACAGAGGGGAAGAAGAGGGGAGGGGGAGGGCAAGGGGGGTTGGGAGAGTGGAGAGAGAGGGAGAGAGGGGAAGGGGTGAAGGAAGAGGGGGGGTGGGTTATAGGGCAAATACATTCATGTCGAGGCTCAACTGGTTGTACAGTACAATCTTATAGTTGGGGCAAGGAGTTTTTGCAGGCAACATGACCTGTCCAGGAATGAAAAATCTGGGCCATTCGTACAACATATAACAAGGTCACATGATCACATGGTCAGGGAAAACTCCTGGCCCAATAGTAACTGAAAAGGTCTTACCGATGGCGAATCCATTCTCATAGTCGTAGTTGTACTCCAGACAGTGGCCCTGTGACATCACATCTAACTTGCAGGCAACATCATCATTACTGCAGATGGTCGGGAGCTATGGATACAATTGAGAGAGAAAGGAAACATATTGTGTGTGTGTGTGTGTGGTGTGTGGTGTGTGGTGTGTGGTGTGTGTGTGTGTGTGTGTGTATGTGTGTGTATGTGTGTGTATGTGTGTGTGTGTGTGTGTGTGTGTGTGTGTGTGTGTGTGTGTGTGTGTGTGTGTGTGTGTGGTGTGTGGTGTGTGTGTGTGTGTGTGTGTGTGTGTGTGTGTGTGTATGTGTGTGTGTGTGTGTGTGTGTGTGTGTGTGTGTGTATGTGTGTGTGTGTGTGTGTGGTGTGTGGTGTGTGTGTGTGTACTCCTGTGTTCTCACCATGTCTCCTAGTTTAGTGCTGAACTCCCCGGTGAAGGACTTGACCAGATCCAGGTCATCACAGCGAGAGGCTTTGACCAGCATCTCAAAGGGCTTAATCCCATGGTTGGCAATACGGTTCACTGAGATAGAGGGACAGGACACACAGACATGCACACACATGATTTCATTTCAATAATGAATAGCATGCATGTACAGCTACTGTAACTGTAATATAAGAGGTGGCAAGAGAGGATGCGACTAAATACAAAGTGTTTTTATCACTGGTACTATTTTCACAATCATGTGGTGAACTTTCAAAACTCTTTGTACAAAACTCCAAACTGGTAACTCTAGTAAACCAGCCAGTCTTACATTTAAAACCTTTTATTGTGCATTCCTTTTGTTTTACGACATCTTAACCCCAAATAAAAGTTTACTGTGAAATTTAATGAGTACGTTGGTTTAATCACCAAAACACAATATAATGACATCTTCCATATTAAGTCATTCTAACAACCAGTTAATCCAATAGCAAATTTAAGAGACATGATTCAAAATGGCCCTTTCATGTAGTTTGCAACAGTACTGTAAATTACAATACATGACACTGGGGGGCACGACATTAGGCACGACCCATTCAAATGGATCAATTTATAGGTGTGATCATTGAAGACATCTTTCACAAGGTGATCAAATGAAAGAAATGAAAGTAACGTAATGTTTAGCATCCACTCGTTTGCATTAAGTCTGTCTTAAGCAGTTGGCCATATGTTCTCATCGAAATCGCTGTAAATGTCCTCATTGGTCATACTTTAGCTTCTCATTGACATCGCAGTAAATGTCCTCATTGGTCATACTTTAGCTTCTCATTGACATCGCAGTAAATGTCCTCATTGGTCATACTTTAGCTTCTCATTGACATCTCAGTAAATGTCCTCATTGGTCATACTTTAGCTTCTCATTGACATCGCAGTAAATGTCCTCATTGGTCATACTTTAGCTTCTCATTGACATCACAGTAAATGTCCTCATTGTTCATACTTTAGCTTCTGATCGACATCACAGTAAATGTCCTCATTGGTCATACTTTAGCTTCTCATTGACATCACAGTAAATGTCCTCATTGTTCATACTTTAGCTTCTGATTGACATCACAGTAAATGTCCTCATTGGTCATACTTTAGCTTCTGATCGACATCACAGTACATGTCCTCATTGGTCATACTTTAGCTTCTCATTGACATCACAGTAAATGTCCTCATTGTTCATACTTTAGCTTCTGATTGACATCACAGTAAATGTCCTCATTGGTCATACTTTAGCTTCTGATCGATATCACAGTAAATGTCCTCATTGGTCATACTTTAGCTTCTGATTGACATCACAGTAAATGTCCTCATTGGTCATACTTTAGCTTCTGATCGACATCACAGTAAATGTCCTCATTGGTCATACCTTAGCTTCTCATTGACATCACAGTAAATGTCCTCATTGTTCATACTTTAGCTTCTGATTGACATCACAGTAAATGTCCTCATTGGTCATACTTTAGCTTCTGATCGACATCACAGTAAATGTCCTCATTGTTCATGCACCTGGGGATCAACCTTTCGGCACGGCGAATCCAAGCCTGACATACTGTAGGTATGACATCGTTGCCTATCTCATCCATGGCCTGAAGTAGGGTGATACGCTCATGGGGATGGCAATCATACATCTTAGAGTTCTGAAACAATGGGTTTTGTACTGAGTTGTGAAAATTGACCACATACTTGTGAAAATTGACCACATACTTGTGAAAATTGACCACATACTTGTGAAAATTGCTCCAAAGTGATGAAAAAAAAACAGCCAAAGAAAATGTACTGCAGGTGTCTGTCCCAAATGGCAGCCATACCCAAAGACCAGGGTTCAAAGTAGTGCACTATATAGTGAACAGGGTTCCATTTGGGATGCAGACTATAACTAAGGTCACTCACAGGAGCAGTCGGGTCTGTCGGGCGAGTGTGGCGGCTCCCACACTCCGTTGTTAGCACAGAAGTAGCTGTGGACGTCCTGCTGTGTGAAGCTGTATCCGTCTTTACAGTACAGAGTACAGTTGACCCCGTCCTCCTCTTCTGAACAGGAGAACTCCCCATTCACTGGGACGAAGGGCTGTTCACATGTGGACCCTGGAATATAACGGAGACACGCAGAGCTTCATCGGTAATGTAGTTATGGGGCTGGTTGAATTCTATTAAATAAAAGACATATTGTATTTATTTTGTGTGCACCCAGTCTCTACATTGATAGTTAATGTAGTACAACATGGAGGAAGGAAAGTGGATGGCAAATGTGAAGTACAGCACCAAACAATTGATTTGAGATTTCATCCTATTCCAAAACAGTGAAGCTCTGCTTCAACCAAATAAAAACATATATTAAATATGACATAAATACATGAACATTAAAACAAATCCTGTAGTTGAATGAAGATCTAAGTTCTTGTGGTGTACAGGCCTACCTTGTAAAGCCACAACACAGCAAAGATAGAGATGTACAGAGTAAACTAGTCATCTCTAGAATACTCTGGTCATCTCTAGTAAACTCTGGTCATTTCTAGTATACTCTAGTATACTCTAGAATACATTGGTTGTCTCTAGTTAACTGGTTAACTCTAGTATACTCTAGTATACTCTAGAATATATTGGTCATCTCTAGTGAACTCTGGTCAAATCTAGTATTCAACGAGCAAATTCTAGTAAACTCTGGTCAACGCTAGTCTACTCTTGTCAGCTCTAGTCTACTCTGGTCAGCTCAAGTCTACTCTGGTCAACTCTAGTCTACTCTGGTCAGCTCTAGTCTACTCTGGTCAACTCAAGTCTACTCTGGTCAGCTCTAGTCTACTCTGGTCAACTCTAGTCTACTCTGGTCAGCTCAAGTCTACTCTGGTCAGCTCTAGTCTACTCTGGTCAACTCTAGTCTACTCTGGTCAGCTCTAGTCTACTCTGGTCAGCTCTAGTCTACTCTGGTCAACTCTAGTCTACTCTGATCAGCTCTAGTCTACTCTGATCAGCTCTAGTCTACTCTTGTCAGCTCTAGTCTACTCTGGTCAGCTCAAGTCTACTCTGGTCAGCTCTAGTCTACTCTGGTCAGCTCCAGTCTACTCTGGTCAACTCAAGTCTACTCTGGTCAGCTCTAGTCTACTCTGGTCAACTCTAGTCTACTCTGGTCAGCTCAAGTCTACTCTGGTCAGCTCTAGTCTACTCTGGTCAGCTCTAGTCTACTCTGGTCAGCTCTAGTCTACTCTGGTCAGCTCTAGTCTACTCTGGTCAACTCTAGTCTACTCTGGTCAAATCTAGTCTACTCTGGTCAGCTCTAGTCTACTCTGGTCAACTCTAGTCTACTCTGGTCAACTCTAGTCTACTCTGATCAGCTCTAGTCTACTCTGGTCAACTCAAGTCTACTCTGGTCAGCTCTAGTCTACTCTGGTCAACTCTAGTCTACTCTGGTCAGCTCTATTCTACTCTGGTCAGCTCTAGTCTACTCTGGTCAGCTCTAGTCTACTCTGGTTAGCTCTAGTCTACTCGGGTCAGCTCTAGTCTACTCTGGTCAACTCTGGTCAACTCTAGTCTACTCTGGTCAACTCTAGTCTACTCTGGTCAACTCTAGTCTACTCTAGTCTACTCTGGTCATCTCTACTATGCTCTAGTAAACTCTAGTAAACTCCTTCCTTTTACCTTGTACAGTGATGGTGAGGTGGCAGGTGCGGTTGTTGCCTGCCTGATCCGTAGCTGTGTAGCTCACCACCGTCTCTCCGACAGGGAATAGAGAGCCTGGTGTGTGTGTGGTGGACACACTCAGACGCCCACCTGAGAATGGTACAAAACACACAAAAACAATAACTAACAGTTATATATGATCTTGCAGACCATCTCTGGGACATTGAAGCAAAGACAAACTCTGTACCAACTATGTACTTTGGTTTTCTTATCCCTCGTTGGATCATGGGTTTAAATCCAGGGTTTAACCCTCGAAAGTCAAATGTCTTGTCATTGTCACTGCTGCTCCCGAGTGGCGCAGTGGTCTAAGGCACTGCATCTCAGTGCTAGAGGCGTCACTACAGACCTTGATTCGATTCCAGGCTGTATCACAATCAGCCGTGATTGGGAGACCCATAGGGCGGTGCACAATAGGCCGTCATTGTAAATAAGAATTTGTTCTCAGCTGACATACTTAGTTGCATAAAGGTTAAATGAAAATAAAATACAAAATAAATCATGTTTAAAAGACACCTAGATAAACTACAGTATCATTAATAGCCCTGCAGAGAGCAGTGGTGTGTCAGTTACAATAGATGGGCAGAATGAGTCACTCTAGTCCTGGTTAACCACAACAGTTATACAAAGGCAGGGCATGTTGACACATGTTGGAACGGCTGGTCTCTCTCTCAGAGCATCACATGGCATCAGAATAAATAATATCATCATCATCTGGGCAGACTGGGGGTACTTGCTACCTGTCTGGATAAATTAATAGATGGAGGGATTGGTGAAGGGATGGATGGATGGATTAGAGAGAGAAAGAGAGAGAGAAAAAGAAAGATGCTGGCCTAGGCACAAAGACACAAAGACACACAGACACATACACACACTGTCCCCAGGGGAAGCCTTGTACTACAGCAGTTTACTGATTCACCAAGTCAAGGGCTTGATGATTAGTAGACAAGTTGAATCATGTGTGACAGCTCTGGAATAGATCAAATACATGGAACTGATGGGGGCCACGAGGAGAGGATTGAGAACCACTGGTCTAACACAGACACAGCAGAGTAGAGTAGAACCACTGGTCTAACACAGACACAGTAGAGTAGAGTAGAACCACTGGTCTAGACACAGACACAGTAGAGTAGAGCAGAACCACTGGTCTAGACACGGACACAGTAGAGTAGAGCAGAACCACTGGTCTAGACACGGACACAGTAGAGTAGAGCAGAACCACTGGTCTAGACACGGACACAGTAGAGTAGAGTAGAACCACTGGTCTAGACACAGACACAGTAGAGTAGAGCAGAACAACTGGTCTAGACACGGACACAGTAGAGTAGAGCAGAACCACTGTTCTAGACACAGACACAGTAGAGTAGAGGAGAACCACTGGTCTAACAGACACAGTAGAGTAGAGGTGAACCACTGGTCTAACAGACACAGTAGAGTAGAGGTGAACCAGTGGTCTAGACACAGACACAGTAGAGTAGAGTAGAACCACTGGTCTAACAGACACAGTAGAGTAGAGGAGAACCACTGGTGTAGACACAGACACAGTAGAGTAGAGTAGAACCACTGGTCTAGATACAGACACAGTAGAGTAGAGTAGAACCACTGGTGTAGACACAGACACAGTATAGTAGAGTAGAACCACTGGTGTAGACACAGACACAGTAGAGTAGAGGAGAACCACTGGTCTAACAGACAGAGTAGAGTAGAGCAGAACCACTGGTCTAACAGACACAGTAGAGTAGAGGTGAACCACTGGTCTAACAGACACAGTAGAGTAGAGGAGAACCACTGGTCTAACAGACACAGTAGAGTAGAGTAGAAAATACTGGTCTAGACACAGACACAGTAGAGTAGAGGAGAACCACTGGTCTAGACACAGACACAGTAGAGTAGAGGTGAACCACTGGTCTAGACACAGACACAGTAGAGTAGAGTAGAACCACTGGTCTAGACACAGACACAGTAGAGTAGAGTAGAACCACTGGTCTAGACACAGACACAGTAGAGTAGAAGTGAACCACTGTTCTAGACAAAGTAGAGTAGAGGTGAACCACTGGTCTAACAGACACAGTAGAGTAGAGGAGAACCACTGGTCTAGACACAGACACAGTAGAGTGGAGTAGAACCACTGGTCTAGACACAGACACAGTAGAGTAGAGGTGAACCACTGTTCTAGACACAGTAGAGTAGAGGTGAACCACTGGTCTAACAGACACAGTAGAGTAGAGGTGAACCACTGGTCTAACAGACACAGTAGAGTAGAGGAGAACCACTGTTCTAGACACAGTAGAGTAGAGGTGAACCACTGGTCTAACAGACACAGTAGAGTAGAGGTGAACCACTGGTCTAGACACAGTAGAGTAGAGGTGAACCACTGGTCTAACAGACACAGTAGAGTAGAGGTGAACCACTGGTCTAGACACAGTAGAGTAGAGGAGAACCACTGGTCTAGACACAGACACAGTAGAGTAGAGGTGAACCACTGGTCTAGACACAGACACAGTAGAGTAGAGCAGAACCACTGGTCTAACAGACACAGTAGAGTAGAGGTGAACCACTGGTCTAGACACAGTAGAGTAGAGGAGAACCACTGGTCTAGACACAGACACAGTAGAGTAGAGGTGAACCACTGTTCTAGACACAGTAGAGTAGAGGGGAACCGCTGGTCTAGACACAGACACAGTAGAGTAGATGTGAACCACTGGTCTAGACACAGACACAGTAGAGTAGAGTAGAACCACTGGTCTAACAGGCGCAGTAGAGTAGAGGTGAACCACTGTTCTAGATACAGGCACAGTAGAGTAGAGGAGAACCACTGGTCTAGACACAGACACAGTAGAGTAGAGTAGAACCACTGGTCTAACAGACACAGTAGAGTAGAGCAGAACCACTGGTCTAACAGACACAGTAGAGTAGAGGTGAACCACTGGTCTAACAGACACAGTAGAGTAGAGGTGAACCACTGGTCTAGACACAGACACAGTAGAGTAGAGTAGAACCACTGGTCTAACAGACACAGTAGAGTAGAGCAGAACCACTGGTCTAGACACAGACACAGTAGAGTAGAGGTGAACCACTGGTCTAGACACAGACACAGTAGAGTAGAGGTGAACCACTGGTCTAGACACAGACACAGTAGAGTAGAGTAGAACCACTGGTCTAACAGACACAGTAGAGTAGAGCAGAACAACTGGTCTAACAGACACAGTAGAGTAGAGGTGAACCACTGGTCTAACAGACACAGTAGAGTAGAGGTGAACGACTGGTCTAGACACAGACACAGTAGAGTAGAGTAGAACCACTGGTCTAACAGACACAGTAGAGTAGAGCAGAACCACTGGTCTAGACACAGACACAGTAGAGTAGAGGTGAACCACTGGTCTAGACACAGACACAGTAGAGTAGAGGTGAACCACTGGTCTAGACACAGACACAGTAGAGTAGAGTAGAACCACTGGTCTAACAGACACAGTAGAGTAGAGCAGAACAACTGGTCTAACAGACACAGTAGAGTAGAGGTGAACCACTGGTCTAACAGACACAGTAGAGTAGAGGTGAACGACTGGTCTAGACACAGACACAGTAGAGTAGAGTAGAACCACTGGTCAAGACACAGACACAGTAGAGTAGAGTAGAACCACTGGTCTAACAGACACAGTAGAGTAGAGTAGATGAGAACCACTGGTCTAGACACAGACACAGTAGAGTAGAGGTGAACCACTGGTCTAGTCACAGACACAGTAGAGTAGAGGTGAACCACTGGTCTAGACACAGACACAGTAGAGTAGAGTAGAACAACTGGTCTAGACACAGACACAGTAGAGTAGTGGAGAACCACTGGTCTAGACACAGACACAGTAGAGTAGAGTAGAACCACTGGTCTAACAGACGCAGTAGAGTAGAGGAGAACCACTGTTCTAGATACAGGCACAGTAGAGTAGAGGAGAACCACTGTTCTAGATACAGGCACAGTAGAGTAGAGGAGAACCACTGTTCTAGATACAGGCACAGTAGAGTAGAGGAGAACCACTGTTCTAGATACAGGCACAGTAGAGTAGAGGAGAACCACTGGTCTAGATACAGACACAGTAGAGTAGAGGAGAACCACTGGTCTAGACACAGACACAGTAGAGTAGAGGTGAACCACTGTTCTAGACACAGACACAGTAGAGTAGAGGAGAACCACTGGTCTAGATACAGACACAGTAGAGTAGAGGTGAACCACTGGTCTAGACACAGACACAGTAGAGTAGAGTAGAACCACTGGTGTAGACACAGACACAGTAGAGTAGAGGAGAACCACTGGTCTAACAGACACAGTAGAGTAGAGCAGAACCACTGGTGTAGACACAGACACAGTAGAGTAGAGTAAAACCACTGGTCTAACAGACACAGTAGAGTAGAGGAGAACCACTGGTCTAGACACAGACACAGTAGAGTAGAGGAGAACCACTGGTCTAACAGACACAGTAGAGTAGAGGTGAACCACTGGTCTAGACACAGACACAGTAGAGTAGAGGAGAACCACTGGTCTAGACACAAACACATTAGAGTAGAGTAGAACCACTGGTCTAACAGACACAGTAGAGTAGAGGTGAACCACTGGTCTAACAGACACAGTAGAGTAGAGGAGAACCACTGGTCTAGAAACAAACACAGTAGAGTAGAGTAGAACCACTGGTCTAGACACAGACACAGTAGAGTAGAGGTGAACCACTGGTCTAATAGACACAGTAGAGTAGAGTAGAACCACTGGTCTAGACACAGACACAGTAGAGTAGAGGTGAACCACTGGTCTAGACACAGACACAGTAGAGTAGAGGTGAACCACTGTTCTAGACACAGTAGAGTAGAACCACTGGTCTAGACACAGTAGAGTAGAGGTGAACCACTGGTCTAGACACAGACACAGTAGAGTAGAGGAGAACCACTGGTCTAGACACAGACACAGTAGAGTAGAGGTGAACCACTGGTCTAGACACAGACACAGTAGAGTAGAGTAGAACTACTGTTCTAGACACAGTAGAGTAGAACCACTGGTCTAGACACAGTAGAGTAGACGTGAACCACTGTTCTAGACACAGACACAGTAGAGTAGAGGAGAACCACTGGTCTAGACACAGACACAGTAGAGTAGAGGTGAACCACTGTTCTAGACACAGTAGAGTAGAGGAGAACAACTGGTCTAACAGACACAGTAGAGTAGAGGTGAACGACTGGTCTAGACACAGTAGAGTAGAGGAGAACCACTGGTCTAACAGACACAGTAGAGTAGAGGTGAACCACTGGTCTAACAGACACAGAAGAGTAGAGGTGAACCACTGGTCTAGACACAGACACAGTAGAGTAGAGGAGAACCACTGGTCTAACAGACACAGTAGAGTAGAGGAGAACCACTGGTCTAACAGACACAGTAGAGTAGAGGTGAACCACTGGTCTAGACACAGACACAGTAGAGTAGAGTAGAACCACTGGTCTAACAGACACAGTAGAGTAGAGGTGAACCACTGTTCTAGACACAGTAGAGTAGAGGAGAACCACTGGTCTAACAGACACAGTAGAGTAGAGGTGAACCACTGGTCTAGACACAGACACAGTAGAGTAGAGGTGAACCACTGTTCTAGACACAGACACAGTAGAGTAGAGGTGAACCACTGGTCTAGACACAGACACAGTAGAGTAGAGTAGAACCACTGGTCTAACAGACACAGTAGAGTAGAGGTGAAACACTGGTCTAGACACAGACACAGTAGAGTAGAGGTGAACCACTGGTCTAACAGACACAGTAGAGTAGAGGTGAACCACTGGTCTAACAGACACAGTAGAGTAGAGGTGAAACACTGGTCTAGACACAGACACAGTAGAGTAGAGTAGAACCACTGGTCTAACAGACACAGTAGAGTAGAGGTGAACCACTGTTCTAGACACAGTAGAGTAGAGTAGAACCACTGGTCTAACAGACACAGTAGAGTAGAGGAGAACCACTGGTCTAGATACAGACACAGTAGAGTAGAGGTTAACCACTGTTCTAGACACAGTAGAGTAGAGGAGAACCACTGGTCTAGACACAGACACAGTAGAGTAGAGCAGAACCACTGGTCTAGACACAGACACAGTAGAGTAGAGTAGAACCACTGTTCTAGACACAGACACAGTAGAGTAGAGGTGAACCACTGGTCTAGACACAGACACAGTAGAGTAGAGGTGAACCACTGGTCTAGACACAAACACAGTAGAGTAGAGGTGAACCACTGGTCTAGACACAGACACAGTAGAGTAGAGGTGAACCACTGGTCTAGACACAGACACAGTAGAGTAGAGGTGAACCACTGGTCTAGACACAGACACAGTAGAGTAGAGGTGAACCACTGGTCTAGACACAGACACAGTAGAGTAGAGTAGAACCACTGGTCTAACAGACACAGAAGAGTAGAGGAGAACGACTGGTCTAGACACAGTAGAGTAGAGGAGAACCACTGTTCTAGACACAGTAGAGTAGAGGTGAACCACTGTTCTAGAAACAGTAGAGTAGAGGTGAACCACTGTTCTAGACACAGTAGAGTAGAGGGGAACCGCTGTTCTAGACACAGTAGAGTAGAGGTGAACCACTGTTCTAGACACAGTAGAGTAGAGGGGAACCGCTGGTCTAACAGACGCAGTAGATTAGAGCAGAACCACTGGTCTAAATACAGACACAGTAGAGTAGAGGAGAACCACTGGTCTAGACACAGACACAGTAGAGTAGTGGAGAACCACTGGTCTAGACACAGACACAGTAGAGTAGAGTAGAACCACTGGTCTAACAGACACAGTAGAGTAGAGTAGATGAGAACCACTGGTCTAGACACAGACACAGTAGAGTAGAGGTGAACCACTGGTCTAGTCACAGACACAGTAGAGTAGAGGTGAACCACTGGTCTAGACACAGACACAGTAGAGTAGAGTAGAACAACTGGTCTAGACACAGACACAGTAGAGTAGTGGAGAACCACTGGTCTAGACACAGACACAGTAGAGTAGAGTAGAACCACTGGTCTAACAGACGCAGTAGAGTAGAGGAGAACCACTGTTCTAGATACAGGCACAGTAGAGTAGAGGAGAACCACTGTTCTAGATACAGGCACAGTAGAGTAGAGGAGAACCACTGTTCTAGATACAGGCACAGTAGAGTAGAGGAGAACCACTGTTCTAGATACAGGCACAGTAGAGTAGAGGAGAACCACTGGTCTAGATACAGACACAGTAGAGTAGAGGAGAACCACTGGTCTAGACACAGACACAGTAGAGTAGAGGTGAACCACTGTTCTAGACACAGACACAGTAGAGTAGAGGAGAACCACTGGTCTAGATACAGACACAGTAGAGTAGAGGTGAACCACTGGTCTAGACACAGACACAGTAGAGTAGAGTAGAACCACTGGTGTAGACACAGACACAGTAGAGTAGAGGAGAACCACTGGTCTAACAGACACAGTAGAGTAGAGCAGAACCACTGGTGTAGACACAGACACAGTAGAGTAGAGTAAAACCACTGGTCTAACAGACACAGTAGAGTAGAGGAGAACCACTGGTCTAGACACAGACACAGTAGAGTAGAGTAGAACCACTGGTCTAACAGACACAGTAGAGTAGAGGTGAACCACTGGTCTAGACACAGACACAGTAGAGTAGAGGAGAACCACTGGTCTAGACACAAACACATTAGAGTAGAGTAGAACCACTGGTCTAACAGACACAGTAGAGTAGAGGTGAACCACTGGTCTAACAGACACAGTAGAGTAGAGGAGAACCACTGGTCTAGAAACAAACACAGTAGAGTAGAGTAGAACCACTGGTCTAGACACAGACACAGTAGAGTAGAGGTGAACCACTGGTCTAACAGACACAGTAGAGTAGAGTAGAACCACTGGTCTAGACACAGACACAGTAGAGTAGAGGTGAACCACTGGTCTAGACACAGACACAGTAGAGTAGAGGTGAACCACTGTTCTAGACACAGTAGAGTAGAACCACTGGTCTAGACACAGTAGAGTAGAGGTGAACCACTGGTCTAGACACAGACACAGTAGAGTAGAGGAGAACCACTGGTCTAGACACAGACACAGTAGAGTAGAGGTGAACCACTGGTCTAGACACAGACACAGTAGAGTAGAGTAGAACTACTGTTCTAGACACAGTAGAGTAGAACCACTGGTCTAGACACAGTAGAGTAGACGTGAACCACTGTTCTAGACACAGACACAGTAGAGTAGAGGAGAACCACTGGTCTAGACACAGACACAGTAGAGTAGAGGTGAACCACTGTTCTAGACACAGTAGAGTAGAGGAGAACAACTGGTCTAACAGACACAGTAGAGTAGAGGTGAACGACTGGTCTAGACACAGTAGAGTAGAGGAGAACCACTGGTCTAACAGACACAGTAGAGTAGAGGTGAACCACTGGTCTAACAGACACAGAAGAGTAGAGGTGAACCACTGGTCTAGACACAGACACAGTAGAGTAGAGGAGAACCACTGGTCTAACAGACACAGTAGAGTAGAGGAGAACCACTGGTCTAACAGACACAGTAGAGTAGAGGTGAACCACTGGTCTAGACACAGACACAGTAGAGTAGAGTAGAACCACTGGTCTAACAGACACAGTAGAGTAGAGGTGAACCACTGTTCTAGACACAGTAGAGTAGAGGAGAACCACTGGTCTAACAGACACAGTAGAGTAGAGGTGAACCACTGGTCTAGACACAGACACAGTAGAGTAGAGGTGAACCACTGTTCTAGACACAGACACAGTAGAGTAGAGGTGAACCACTGGTCTAGACACAGACACAGTAGAGTAGAGTAGAACCACTGGTCTAACAGACACAGTAGAGTAGAGGTGAAACACTGGTCTAGACACAGACACAGTAGAGTAGAGGTGAACCACTGGTCTAACAGACACAGTAGAGTAGAGGTGAACCACTGGTCTAACAGACACAGTAGAGTAGAGGTGAAACACTGGTCTAGACACAGACACAGTAGAGTAGAGTAGAACCACTGGTCTAACAGACACAGTAGAGTAGAGGTGAACCACTGTTCTAGACACAGTAGAGTAGAGTAGAACCACTGGTCTAACAGACACAGTAGAGTAGAGGAGAACCACTGGTCTAGATACAGACACAGTAGAGTAGAGGTTAACCACTGTTCTAGACACAGTAGAGTAGAGGAGAACCACTGGTCTAGACACAGACACAGTAGAGTAGAGCAGAACCACTGGTCTAGACACAGACACAGTAGAGTAGAGTAGAACCACTGTTCTAGACACAGACACAGTAGAGTAGAGGTGAACCACTGGTCTAGACACAGACACAGTAGAGTAGAGGTGAACCACTGGTCTAGACACAAACACAGTAGAGTAGAGGTGAACCACTGGTCTAGACACAGACACAGTAGAGTAGAGGTGAACCACTGGTCTAGACACAGACACAGTAGAGTAGAGGTGAACCACTGGTCTAGACACAGACACAGTAGAGTAGAGGTGAACCACTGGTCTAGACACAGACACAGTAGAGTAGAGTAGAACCACTGGTCTAACAGACACAGAAGAGTAGAGGAGAACGACTGGTCTAGACACAGTAGAGTAGAGGAGAACCACTGTTCTAGACACAGTAGAGTAGAGGTGAACCACTGTTCTAGAAACAGTAGAGTAGAGGTGAACCACTGTTCTAGACACAGTAGAGTAGAGGGGAACCGCTGTTCTAGACACAGTAGAGTAGAGGTGAACCACTGTTCTAGACACAGTAGAGTAGAGGGGAACCGCTGGTCTAACAGACGCAGTAGAGTAGAGCAGAACCACTGGTCTAAATACAGACACAGTAGAGTAGAGGAGAACCACTGGTCTAGACACAGACACAGTAGAGTAGTGGAGAACCACTGGTCTAGACACAGACACAGTAGAGTAGAGTAGAACCACTGGTCTAACAGACGCAGTAGAGTAGAGGAGAACCACTGGTCTAAATACAGACACAGTAGAGTAGAGGAGAACCACTGGTCTAGACACAGACACAGTAGAGTAGAGGAGAACCACTGGTCTAGACACAGACACAGTAGAGTAGAGGAGAACCACTGGTCTAAACACAGACACAGTAGAGTAGAGTAGAACCACTGGTCTAACAGACGCAGTAGAGTAGAGGAGAACCACTGTTCTAGATACAGGCACCGTAGAGTAGAGGAGAACCACTGTTCTAGATACAGGCACAGTAGAGTAGAGGAGAACCACTGTTCTAGATACAGGCACAGTAGAGTAGAGGAGAACCACTGGTCTAGACACAGACACAGTAGAGTAGCACCACTGGTCTAACAGACACAGTAGAGTAGAGGAGAACCACTGGTCTAGACACAGACACAGTAGAGTAGAGGTGAACCACTGGTCTAGATACAGACACAGTAGAGTAGAGGAGAACCACTGGTCTAGATACAGACACAGTAGAGTAGAGGAGAACCACTGGTCTAGACACAGACACAGTAGAGTAGAGGTGAACCACTGGTCTAGACACAGACACAGTAGAGTAGAGGTGAACCACTGGTCTAGACACAGACACAGTAGAGTAGAGGAGAACCACTGGTCTAGACACAGACACAGTAGAGTAGAGGTGAACCACTGGTCTAGATACAGACACAGTAGAGTAGAGTAGAACCACTGGTCTAGATACAGTAGAGTAGAGTAGAACCACTGGTCTAGATACAGACACAGTAGAGTAGCGGAGAACCAATGGTCTAGACACAGACACAGTAGAGTAGAGTAGAACCACTGGTCTAGATACAGTAGAGTAGAGTAGAACCACTGGTCTAGATACAGACACAGTAGAGTAGAGTAGAACCACTGGTCTAGATACAGTAGAGTAGAGTAGAACCACTGGTCTAGATACAGACACAGTAGAGTAGAGTAGAACCACTGGTCTAGACACAGACACAGTAGAGTATAGTAGAACCACTGGTCTAGATTCAGACACAGTAGAGTAGAGTAGAACCACTGGTCTAGATACAGTAGAGTAGAGGTGAACCACTGGTCTAGACACAGACACAGTAGAGTAGAGTAGAACCACTGGTCTAGACACAGACACAGTAGAGTAGAGTAGAACCACTGGTCTAGACACAGACACAGTAGAGTAGAGCCGTTTTTATTTCATCCAGGCTGACATGTCTGGCTGAGTGGTGTCCTGGCCGTGTCTCCCCTGCCAGGCAATCAGTCTCCAACTAAATATAGCCCAGGCAGCACCAGGGACCAAGGCGTGTGTGTGTGTGTGTGTGTGTGTGTGTGTGTGTGTGTGTGTGTGTGTGTGTGTGTGTGTGTGTGTGTGTGTGTGTGCGTGTGCGTGTGTGTGCGTGTGTGTGTGTGTGTGTGTGTGTGTGTGTGTGTGTGTGTGTGTGTGTGTGTGTGTGTGTGTGTGTGTGTGTGTGTGCGTGTGTGTGTGGGAATCAGGGCGTGGGCTTGATGGAAAAACAAAGCATGCTGACGTTGGAGTAATGTCCGAGTGACGTTGTCTCGCCGCCTTGGTTAAAAACCACAACTTGGTTATTTCTGTTTGCTGTTGATGGCATATCATGTGTGGACCTTGGCAGGAAGGTAGTGTGTGTGTGTGTGTGTGTGTGTGTGTGTGTGTGTGTGTGTGTGCGTTTGTGTCTGTGTGTGTGTGTGTGTGTGTGTGTGTGTCTGTGTGTGTGTGTGTGTGTGTGTGTGTGTGTGTGTGTGTGCGTGCGTGCGTGCATGCGTGCGTGTGTGTGCATGAGCTCAAATATTTAGTCTCTACTCTGTATATGCTTGTGCTTGAGTGCATGCATGTGTATCTGTCTGACTGAGTGTGTGTGTCTGTCTGAGTGTGTGTATCTGTCTGACTGTCTGAATGTGTGTATCTGTCTGACTGAGTGTGTGTATCTGTCTGACTGACTGTATATCTTTCTGACTGAGTGTTTGAGTTCCCAGCAGGCCAGCAGCAGTGATGATGACAGGTTCGAGCCCTATAGAGGGTTATGGTGATGTTTCTGTCACCAGGGCTGCTGTTTGGGGATGTTCTGTCTGTTTGGCTGTTTGAGAGATTCAGTATTACCCTATGATGTGTGTGTGTGTGTGTGTGTGTGTGTGTGTGTGTGTGTGTGTGTGTGTGTGTGTGTGTGTGTGTGTGTGTGTGTGTGTGTGTGTGTGCTTGCGTTTAAGCAAGACCCTGTGTCTGCATACTGAGTGAGGTCATCCAACTCACTGAAACATAGCTGAGGTCTGATATCCTGTCTATACATTACTGTTCCTGACTCAGCTGTTTACTGACACATACACACACACACACACACACATAAACACTTCCTTACTGCACACTGAAACATAGCTGAGGTCTGATATCCTGTCTATACATTACTGTTCCTGACTCAGCTGTTTACTGACACACACACACACACACATAAACACTTCATTTCTGCATACTGAAACATGAGCTCTGCAGTGTCTCTGTCAGCAAGTCTGTGGGTCAGCCAGCCAGAGAGGTCCAGTACTAACATCACCCTTTGACATGTGTATATGTATGTATGTATGTATGTATGTATGTATGTATGTATGTATGTATGTATGTGAGAGAGAGAGAGAGAGAGAGAGAGAGAGAGAGAGAGAGAGAGGAAGAGGTGCAGTCTGGGATACCACACACCTGAGTTGTCGGAAAACTGTGGCACCTCCCAGGAGACGGCCGCCTGCGTGTCTGTGGCCTGGAAAGTGGGCGGTGACCTGCACCTGTCAATCACAGGGGGCTCCGTATCTAGAAAGGAACACCATCGCTGTTGTTAGGGAGACGACAAAGCTTGACCATGACAACCAACAATCTCCAGCTGAATGTTGACTAATTGGACTAATTGGACTGATTTAGTGTTGAGCACTATTGCTATAGTAGGATTTATATCAGTATATTAGTATACAGGTAGTAGTATTCCTACAATCGGATAACAATATAGTGTAACCCTATGGTAAAGTAGGATATGTTATGTTCTTCATTTTAGTGGTATGTGTTAAGCATGTGTGTCTAATGAAAAGCCACTGTGTTCCTTCATTATAGCATATGGAAATATTCGGGGCTACAATAGTGCTTTCCCCCTTGGTTTCTGAGAGTATTACGTGCGTGACACTGGACACCCTTCTTTTCAACACTTTGCACACTTGAGTTTGCCACCTGTGACTACTGTGTAGACTCGTTATTTAGCTTTTATCCAAAGGGACTACTGCATGTGGCAGTCCACGCAGGATCCAAACCCACAACTCTGGAGTTCTTAGCACCGCGCTCCCACTAACCGAGTCATTGGAAATAGGAACTACCAGAAGTATTTCCTGATAACGGAACCTGACCAGGAGAAACTCTGGGTGCTACTTAAAAGATACAGTATGACTAGAGCCTGAAGGCTATAACTGGGCCTGGAGTTTTTCACGGTCAGGTCATGAGGTCAGGAAAACTTAGTGTCCTGATCACAATCACACATTTCACATTGGTATTGCTGTGATGTGCTGTGATGTGCTTGTGATGTTGGTTGTGATATGGTTACAATAAGGTGGTGTTATGGTTACGATGTGGTGGTGAAATGTGATTTGTGGATGTGATACGTGGTTGTGATATGTGGTTGTGATGGTTGGTTGTGATACGTGGTTGTGATGTGGTTGCGATATGTGGTTGTGATATGGGGTTGTGATATATGGTTGTGATATGTGGTTGTGTTCTGATGGTTGGTTGGGATGTGGTTGTGATATGTGGTTGTGATATGTGGTTGCGATACGTGGTTGTGATATGTGGTTGTGATCTGATGATTGTGAAATGCGGTTGTGATTTATGGTTGTGATATTTGGTTGTGATATGTGGTTGTGTTCTGATGGATGGTTGTGATGTGGTTGTGATATGTGGTTGCAATACGTGGTTGTGATATATAGTTGTGATATGTGGTTGTGATATATGGTTGTGATATATGGTTGTGATCTGATGGTTGTGATCTGATGGTTGGTTGTGATATACGCTTGTGATATATGCTGATATGTGGTTGTGTTCTGATGGATGGTTGTGATGTGGTTGTGATATGTGGTTGCAATACGTGGTTGTGATATGTGGTTGTGATATGTGGTTGTGATATATGGTTGTGATTTGATGGTTGTGATATGTGGTTGTGATATGTGGTTGTGATATGCGGTTGTGATATGTGGTTGTGATATGTGGTTGTGATATATGGTTGTGATCTGATGGTTGTGATATGTGGTTGTGATATGTGGTTGTGATATGTGGTTGTGATATGCGGTTGTGATATATAGTTGTGATATGTGGTTGTGATATATGGTTGTGATGTATGCTTGTGATCTAATGGTTGTGATATGTGGATGTGATATAGGGATGTGATATATATGGTTGTGATATATGGTTGTGATCTGATGGTTGTAATATGTGGTTGTGATATGTGGTTGTGTTATGTGGTTGTGATATATGGTTGTGATATATGGCTGTGATATATGGTTGTGATATGTGGTTGTGATCTGATGGTTGTCATATGTGGTTGTGGTATATGGTTGTGATGTGGTTGTGATCTGATGGTTGGTTGTGATGTGGTTGTGATATGTGGTTGGTTGTGATGTGGTTGCGACCTGACCTCACCTATGACAGTGACAGTGAAGGTGCAGTTAGCCTGGTTCCCAGCACGGTCTGTCGCTGTATAGATTATCTTCTCCTCTCCTATAGGGAACAGCTGGGGAGGGGTGTACACAGGCTTCACCTGGACCAGGACCTAGAGGGCAAATGTCACAGATGACTGTTAGGAGTATTATTCATCATCTCTCATTGATTCCTTCATAGGATTAGTCATGTAAAGGATTCTTCCTTCCTTGAGAGTTTTTCCCTTGTTCCTTGACACTACTGCTTGGTCTTGGTTGCTTGGGGCTTTAAGTTTGAGTTGATGTTCGGCACCTTTTTGCTCTTGGTTTGAGTTGATGTTCTGCACCTTGTCACTAACACTCTGGAGGGCAAAAGAGACAACTCTCCTCCACTCACCTCCTCCCCAGAGTTGTCAGTAGCAGTGGGCACCTTCCAGCTGATGTTGGCAGTGCCACACCGCTCGTCCGTCTCTGCCAACACGTCTCTGGGGCACTGGATCCACGGGCGCTCCGAATCTGGATGGAGAGAGTGAGAAAATAAACAACAGATAAACTACGGTCCGAAGAATCAGAGTGGATGGATAAAGATCCCCCAGAAACCTAACAAGCAGGATGTCGGGGTCAATCTGGTTTCAATTCCAGTCAGTTAAATTGGACACGATGGGACTTACTCATAGGAGTGCCATTCCTCAACTGACAGGAATTTAGACAGAATTAACTCCAACTCTGCTAAGAACAATAAACGGTAAAGAAGGATATGAACTGACGCAACAAACCCAGGAGGAGACTTGGGCTTCGTCCCAAATGGCATCCTATTCTCATTCATTTTGACCAGGGCCCATCGGGCTCTGTACAAAAGTAGTGCACTACATAGGGAGTAGGGTGCCCTTTGGGACGCATCCTTCTGTCACATGTCGTCATGACACTGAGGGAGGGACTGTGATGTCACACCTAACCTCTGACCCCTCTCACACAACATGTTCTTAATTACAGAGTTAAAACACTCTGCCACGTTGACATCACCACCTCTTAGCCAATTGTGTGTCTGTCTCTATTATGGACATCACCTCATTGTCGATTACAGCTGTCGCTGTCTTTCTATACATCAATAACCTTTAACCCTTCAGGATAGTGGTTCTGAACTGGTGGGTCGCAAATTTTGATTTATTTATTTTACATTTTTTGCGGGGGATGAAAAAAAATACTCCAGTCTAAATTTAAACAAATAATACCAGGTATGTCGAAATTATAATGAACTTAGATTTTTTTTCAATTATTTATTGTTTAAAAAATATTTTTCAATCACAGTATTTTCAATATTTGTGGTCTCAAACAAAAGAGCTTGCCAACATTCTTCACCAAGTATATGAGAAATGTGGAATTATTGACAATGAAATGATGTGAATGTTGTTCCATTGTTTAATATAATTGCTACATTTACGGTCAATATAGCATTCAAAATAGTTTTCCAGGTTGCTTTTCGGCATAAAGAATCACAATGCAAATATTGGGTCTTGACTGAGACAACCTGGTCCATTTGGGTCCATAGCCAAAACCAGTTGAGAACCAGTGCTCTAGGCTATATGAGACTCCCTCTAAGCCTTGCTAAGCCAGGTAGGTCAATGTCAACAGAGAAGACTGCTTTACTGGTTTTTGTGTGAAAGTTCACAGCTGGAAAGGACCCATTTAGTGAGGTATCCATCCCTCTTAAACACACAGCGTTCTGATCAGATCTGACAAGGTTTTCCCTTTATTGGGCTGGAAATATTTCCCTGTTAGTGTAATAGACTGGAACCAGGTCAGCTCTTTCTTTCTCATCCCTCACTCATTCTCTCTCTCTCTCTCTCTCTCTCTCTCCATCTCTCTATCTTTCTCTCCATCTCCGTCTCTCTCTCTCAATATCTCTCTCTCCCTCCCTCCCTCTCCATTTCTCTCTCTCTCCCCCTCCCTCCCTCCCTCTCCGTACGTACGTCCCTCCCTCCCTCCCTCCCTCCCTCCCTCCCTCCCTCCCTCCATATCTCCCTCTCTCTCTCTCTCTCTCCCTCCCTCTCCGTCTCTCTCTCTCTCCCTCCCTCACTCCATCTCTCTCTCTCCGTCTCCCTTCATCCCTCTCCATCTCTCTCTCTCTCTCTCTCACTCGCTCTCTCTCTCTCTCTCTGTTTTTCTGTCCATATAAAAAAGAGAGGGATGATGAGTGCAGCTGTGTCAGTGAGAACAGAACCAGAGCAGATCCACCCTGGCCTCTATAACTCCACCCTGGTCTCTATAACTCCACCCTGGCCTCTATAACTCCACCATGGACTCTATAACTCCACCCTGGCCTCTATAACTCCACCCTGGCCTCTATAACTCCACTCTGGCCTCTGTAACTCCACCCTGGCCTCAATAACTCCACCCTGGCCTCTGTAACTCCACCCTGGCCTCTATAACTCCACCCTGGCCTCTGTAACTCCACCCTGGCCTGTATAACTCCACCCTGGCCTCTATAACTCCTCCCTGGCCTCTGTAACTCCACCCTGGCCTCTATAACTCCAGCCTGGCCTCTGTAACTCCACCCTGGCCTCTATAACTCCACCCTGGCCTCTGTAACTCCACCCTGGCCTCTATAACTCCACCCTGGCCTCTATAACTCCACCCTGGCCTCTATAACTCCTATGGATGACTGATCCTCTAACCCTCGTTCTTTTCATCTCAACGGCGTCCCCATCCCTCTCTCCACTCGTTTCATCTCAACGGCGTCCCCATCCCTCTCTCCACTCGTTTCATCTCAACGGCGTCCCCATCCCTCTCTCCACTCGTTTCATCTCAACGGCGTCCCCATCCCTCTCTCCACTCGTTTCATCTCAACGGCGTCCCCATCCCTCTCGCCACTCGTTTCATCTCAACGGCGTCCCCATCCCTCTCTCCACTCGTTTTATCTTTACGGCATCTTTTCCTCCCAACAGAACTCATTCTACAGCCACCTGTTTCACCTGTAAAGCATCTGGAGAAGCTGTATGCAATTACAGTGTTGTTCCCCCTGTCCTCAAACACAGCGATTGGTTCTGCTCTGCTCTGGTATGGTTTGTGTTAGGGACGGCTCTCAGCAGAAGGTTAGCGCCATTCACATGGAAAGAAATACACAGAAAGAGCAAAAGGGGTGCATGGAAAACTGTCTCATGTGCATACACACATACACATAGGCACACACTCACACAGTATCCTAGGTGTTGTTACCTGTGCAGGTGGCTTTGTGGACGTTAGTGCTCCAGTCCCCAGAGGAGAGACAGCGTGCGTCCACGTCTCCCTGGAGACTGTAACCGTGGAGACAGGCGAGGCGGCACATGGTGCCAGGCTTCACTTCCCTCTTTCCACAGGCAGGGGGCGACAGCAGGACGTTCCTCAGAGTCACCATGGGGGGACAACGCACCTCTGAGGAGAGAGAGAGAGAGAGAGAGAGAGAGAGAGAGAGAGAGAGAGAGAGAGAGAGAGAGAGAGAAGGGTGGTGGAG